>NC_064639.1:571621841-571925267 GCF_023864345.2 Schistocerca serialis cubense
CAACAGTCCAATGTCGGTGTTCTCGAGCCCAGGTGAGGCGTAAAGCTTTATGTCGTGCAGTCATGAAGAATATCGATGACGTTTCGTTGAATGGTTCGCACGCCGACACTTGTTTATGGCCCCGCGAAGGAATGTGCAGCAGTTTGCAAAAGGGTTGCACTTGTGTCACGTTGAACAATTCTCTTGAGTCGTCATTGGTCCCGTTCTTGCACGATCTTTCTCCGGCCGCAAGGATGTCAGAGATTTGATGTTTTACCGGATTCGTGATATTCACGGTACAGTCATGAGATGTTCGTACGTGAAAATCCCCACTTCATCTCTACCTCGGGGATGCTGTGTCCCATCGCTTGTGCGCCGAATACAACATTACGTTCAAACTCCCTTAAATCTTGGTAACCTGCCGTTATAGCAGCAGTAACCGATCTGCGCCAGACACGTGTTGTCTAATATAGGCGTTGCCGACCGCAGTGGCGTATTCTGCCTTTTTAAACTGTATGCGTATTTGAATACGCACGCTCATACCAGTTTTTTTGACGTTTCAGTGTACATTGCGCGGAAGGATCACGAAGATTAAGAACGAGGAAATAGGGCTCATACGGAGGCGTTTATACGGTCTTTTTTCCCTCGCTCTGTGGTACAGGGTACCCTCCGCCACGCGCCGTACGGTGCCTTGATAGTATGTATGTAGATATAGATGTGGATGTTTCAAGTACTGTTACATGCTAGCCGCAGCTCGGAAATTAGGCTTAAATTGTAAAATTCACTGTTGTTGTTGTGCATATGCTGCAAGCCTTGCTATGTTCATTGCCCATTATTACGTAATTTGTTATTGTTACTTCTATATTGTTGGTGATCTTCAGACACTAGTAAGTTATCTATCTTTAACTCACCGAGCAAAAGAAAATGCGTATTCATGCGTGTGTCTTGGTGTGAAGTTGTAGTTGCGCGTTGCTTACGGTTACAGTACGCCGGAAAATTTCGGGAGGGGGAGTTGGTTGTTGCGTGCCATTGCCATTACCTTCACCGAATACTGTGTTTCATAGTCCACGATGACACATTCGACTGGCTCAATGACGTAAGTGTTATTTTATTCTTAAAAACACATAATAGGTCAATTCATTTTTGTATCAGATGGAAGGTTTTTTTGGTTTTCCCGTTAGTCTGAATGTTAGTTCTACATTCCTCTAACTGGAGTTGCGAATTTCCAGTGATGCAACAATCCGTCTTTTGGAGGCTACTGGTTAGTTACAGCGTCAAAAATAGACATATTCCGTAATCGTGTAATTAATACAATTGCAAGGTCTATAACTTGCGCCGGCCGAAGTGGCCGTGCGGTTCTAGGTGCTGCAGTCTGGAACCGCGAGACCGCTACGGTCGCAGGTTCGAATCCTGCCTCGGGCATGGATGTGTGTGATGTCCTTAGGTTAGTTAGGTTTAACTAGTTCTAAGTTCTAGGGGACTAATGACCTCAGAAGTTGAGTCCCATCGTGCTCAGAGCCATTTGAACCATTTTCTCTATAATTTGCAAACAGCAGTTGAGATACAACCCATTTAAAATGCACCACATTTAAAAGTCCTGACTGCGTTGTTTAGTAACACAAATGATGGTACCACATTACTAACCGACCCAAAGGAAGCGCTTAATAACATACGCGGTCACAGGTTCGAATCCTGCCTCGGGCATGGATGTGTGTGATGTCCTTAGGTTAGTTAGGTTTAAGTAGTTCTAAGTTCTAGGCGACTGATGACCTCAGAAGTTAAGTCGCATAGTGCTAAGAGCCATTTGAACCAATAACATACGTGACGGTACTACATTACTCCCTGACCCAAAACAAAGCCCCGACGAAGATGCCTGTAGCAGCCATCTGAAAACTGATTTTTAATTTCTAAATAAATTATAGTGACTGTCGAAACAAAGCTGTATGGCATGCATATGGTGGATTTCTGTTTTTAAATTACACTTTTTAAAAGTGAAGCACCTGGTCAATACTCGGACGTGTGGTATCCATGTGCCGGCTGTGCTGCAGCTTTCACGCAACCGTAAGCAGGGCGGCACGGTTGCTGCAACTTACAGAACGTGAAGCAGTGTTGTTTGTTTGACTGTGTATGCAACACGAATTATTTCGCTGCGAAAATGAAATCTACGTGCGCCTATGAAATGTACACGAAAGAGGTTACCTCGCTTTGCGCGCGGCACTGTCTGCCGCTAAAACACCTCTGAAGAGATGGTGATTACGCTGTGCATTATATCATGTTAGTATTAATGAACTGTACACTGATGTTCGAGATATTATGATCACCTGCGTAAAAGCGTATTCGTCCATCTCTGGAACACAATACAGCAGCAATACTAGGTGACACAGATTAGACAAATACTTGGTACGTTTCTGGAGGTACTTGACACCAGATACCTGCGTACAGGTCACACGGATCCCGTAAATTACGGGTTGATGGTTTGTGGGTACGGAACTGGTTCTTAAAAGATGCCATTTGTGTTCCATTAGCCTGAGATCAAGCGAATTCGTGGGGCAAGACGCCAAGGCCTATTGACACAGAGTTATTTTGCGGGGAGATGCTATATCACCGTCGTGAAATACATCGAGGATGACGGGACGCTAGTGGTCCACATAACGTTCGTGTACTTTAAAAATTAAATGTCCACAATTTTAATGTATATTAGTATTCATTTATTTCAAAGAATGGCGATTTCGGCTTTGTAGTCATTATTAAGCGCTGCTGAGAACGAATTGATTCCGAAACAGGTGTCTTGATTTCAGGTAGCTGCCGTGGATGTACTAATTCCCCCTAGCTGCTGTCTTCTTTTTCCATAGCGCAAATGTTGATTCCCATAACCTATTAACACGCCATAACAATTCTCTTTCCATTTTGCACAGCCTTGGGACTGTCTTCATGCAATAGGTAACTTGCGGTTAAAGGTGTTTGGCTTTTTGAACTTCTGATAATGTAAGTACGGTACAACCGAAGCTATAGGTGTCAAATGTAAGTAATAGAATGATGTTGCTAAGATAAACCTGTAGCAGGCGTTTGAAGATATTCATACCGAGTAACGGTAGAATTAGACAGCTTCTCTATTTCTGTTTGTCCCGTCTTTTTTTCTTTTATTTATTTATTTATTTTGAGTAGTTTTCTTCTCGCTTCTCAATTTAACGGAAGTTTCAGTTTGGAATGGGAAGAGCAAATTATGAGAGTGTCAATAGTACAGTTAGCTAACTCGAGCCGTATAAGTTTAGGGGTATGTTCCCTTCATAACATTACTGACTCTTTGTGGGTTTAATATACCAGTCATACTTTTCATCATTATGATCTTGATGCGAAAAGTCAAAACAATTTAAAGAAGATAGTATCAAAAAACACATACATGGGCTCCTCGTACACTTGTCGGTCAACGCCATCAACTAGACACTTACAGAAACAGAGTTTGAAACCATTTATCACGGATAGTTTCTTGCTCTTTTCGCTTGTCATTGTATCAACCTCCACCGCTCTCAAAAAGTGCACTTACAAGCCTCACTGACCTTGCACGGCGGTGGAATGGGGTGGGAAGCGCCGCTAGCCGAAAGTCTGCGGAATCAACACCGATGTTACTGTTCGGCGAACGTATCCAAAGTCGAAATCGTGTCGTTCACTATTCGACCGCAGAGACAAGCAAAAGGGCAGTGGCGTCAAATGCAAGGTGAAACATCGCGAAAAGTCCGACATATCTGCATTATGTGTTGGACGTTTTGTTATATTTCAGCATCTACATATACATCTACACGGATACTCTGCAAATAACATTTAAGTGCCTAGCAGAGGGTTCATCGAACCACCTTCACAATTCTCTATTATTCCAAGCTCGTATAGCGCGCGGAATGAATGAACACGTATATCTTTCCGTAGCAGCTCTGATTTCCGTAATTTTATCGTGGTGATCGTTCCTCCCTATGTATGTCGGTGTCAACAAAATATTTTCATATTCCAAGGAGAAAGTTGGTGATTGGAATTTCGTGAGAAGATTCCGTCGGAACGAGAAACGCCATTCTTTTAATGATGTCCAGCCCAAATCCTTTATCATTTCTGTGACACTCTCTCCCATATTTCACTATAATACAAAACGTGCTGCCTTTCTTTGAACTTTTTCGATATACTCCGTAAGTCCTATCTGGCAAGGATCCCACACCGCGCAGCAGTATTCCAGAAGAGGACCGGCAAGCGTAGTGTAGGCAGTCTCCTTAGTAGGTCTGTTACATTTTCTAAGTGTCCTGCCAATAAAACGCAGCCTTTGGTTAGCCTTCCCCACAACATTTTACATGTGTTCCTTCCAATTTAACTTGTTCGTAATTGTTATACCTAAGTATTTAGTTGAATTTACGGCTTTTAGATTAGACTGATTTATCGTGTAACCGAAGTTTAACGAGCTCCTTTTAGCACTCATGTGGATGACCTAACTCTTTTCATTATTTAGGGTCAACTTCCACTTTTCGCACCATTCAGATATCTTTTTCTAATTCGTTTGGCACTTTGTTTTGATCTTCTGATGACTTTATTAGTCGATAAACGACAGCGTTATCTGCAAACAACTGAAGACGGCTGCTCAGATTGTCTCCCAAATCGTTTATATACATAAGGAACAGCAAAGGGCCTATAACACTACCTTGAGAAACGCCAGAAATCACTTATGTTTTACTCGATGACTTCCCGTCAATTACTGCGAACTGTGACCTCTCTGACAGGAAATCACAAATCCAGTCACATAACAGAGACGATATTCCATAAGCACGCAATTTGACTATGAGCCGCTTGGTGTGGTACCGTGTCAAAAGCCTTCCAGAAACCCAGAAACACGGAATCGATCTGAAATCCCTTGTCAATAGCACTCAACACTTCATGTGAATAAAGAGCTAGTTGTGTTTCACAGGAACGATGTTTTCTAAACCCATGTTGACTATGTGTAGATAGACCGTTTCCTTCGAGGTAATTCATAATGTTCGAACACTATGTATGTTCCAAAATCCTGCTGCATATCGACGTTAACAATGTTGTTGTTGTTGTGGTGTTCAGTCCGGAGACTGGTTTGATGCAGCTCTCCATGCTACTCTATCCTGTGCAAGCTTCTTCATCTCCCACTAACTACTGCAACCTACATCTTTCTGAATCTGCTTAGTGTATTCAGCTCTTGGTCTCCCTCTACGATTTTTACCCTCCACGCTGCCCTCCAATACTAAACTGGTGATATCTTGATGCCTCAGAACATGTCCTACCAATCGATACCTTCTTCTAATCAAGTTATGGCACAAACTTCTCTTCTCCCTAATCCTATTCAATACCTCCTCATTTGTTATGTGATCTACCCATCTAATCTTCAGCATCCTTCTGTAGCACCACATTTCGAAAGCTTCCATTCTCTTCTTGTTCAAAATATTTATCGTCCATGTTTCACTTCCATACATGGCTACACACCATACAAATTCTTTCAGAAACGACTTCCTGACACTTAAATCTATACCCGATGTTAACAAATTTCTCTCTTTCAGAAACACTTTCCTTGCCATTGCCAGTCTACATTTAATATCTTCTCTACTTCGACCATCATCAGTTATTTTGCTCCCCAAATAGCAAAACTCCTTTACTACTTTAAGTGTCTCATTTCCTAATCTAATTCCCTCAGCATCACCCGACTTAATTTGACTACATTCCGTTATCCTCGTTTTGCTTTTGTTGATGTTCATCTTCTATCATCCTTTCAAGACACTATCCATTCCGTTCAACTGCTCTTCCAAGTCCTTTGCTGTCTCTGACAGAATTACAATGTCATCGGCGAACCTCAAAGTTTTTATTTCTTCTCCATGGATTTTAATACCTACTCCGAACTTTTCTTTTGTTTCCTTCACTGCTTACTCAGTATACAGATTGAATAACATTGGGGAGAGGCTACAACCCTGTCTCACTCCCTTCCCAACCACTGCTTCCCTTTCGTGTTCCTCAACTCTTATAACTGCCAATTGGTTTCTGTACAAATTGTAAATAGCCTTTCGCTCCCTGTATTTTACCCCTGCCACCTTCAGCATTTGAAAGAGAGTGTTCCAGTCAACATTGATTACTCCTACTGAAGTTGATAATGCAGACAAAACAAAAATAAATGAACAGTAATATACAGCCAAATGTCGAAAATTTCAGTAAAAAATATTTACCAGATCGTGGCCGTCAATGGAGGAAAAAAACCATCCGATGTTTATGTCGTTCACTGCTGTCACAGTGCCTTCGATTAGTACTATAGCCCGCCCCCCCCCCACCCCTCCCCCCAGGTCCTACTTCCGTGAGGTTGTACTTATTCCGAGCAGCTGTTCGCCTGTATTACGGCGTATCTGGACACGTCGAACGACCTGGTGTAACAAGAAATGTTATTGACGATATTGTTTGCTCGTGTTTCCGAGTTTACTGGCGCTGAACGGCCACGTTATCAACGCCCTTACACACATTAAAACAAACGAATGTGGGTAAAATCACTAAAATTGTTGCACGCAGTGAGGAGGCAATCTACGAGGGCTGTTCGAAAAGTAAGGTCCGATGGGCTGCCAAATAGAAACCATAGTGAAAATCCGATGAAGCTCTGCACAGATGTGTTGGGAAGCGTCTCTAGTATGTCCGGCGATAGCGTCACGTCGCGTTTATCATTTCTTAGTGAACAGTGAGCACGTAAAAATGCTTAGAACAATAGTGTCTCCGGCCAGGTATGAGGGCCTGTTGTGAGATTGCGCCTGATATCATGCAACCTACATAACTGCGATACGTTTCCTTATGCATGACAGTCCTCGACCGCACTTTAAAGGGGCAATGAAGATGCTCCAGCAACGTTTTCGATGGGAAGTGTTTCATCACCCATAATAGAACCCTTAGTTGACTCTCCCTCAGTTTAATTTCTGCTCATATCAACCGCTAGTTATGAAGACAACGCTCTGCGTAGACAGCGCAGAGAATTGGCAGGAAGCACGGGCGGCTTGCTTCTACGACGGGCGTATTGGAAACTTGGTACAACGCTACGACAAGTGTCTAAATCGGAGGGGTGACTATGTAGAGAAGTAGCTGCAAGATGTAGCTAACTGTTGCAAAAAGAACATTTTTGATTTTCACAGTGGTTTCCAGTTTGCGACCGATCGGACCTTACTTTCCGAATAAGACTCGTATAAAACTACACTCACATACTCAGTCCCGCCTCACCCGCTCTTTTTGACACGCCTTAACACAGCAGAGAAAGAGACACATGCAAATGTCAACGGCGATCTCAGGGCAGAGTCAGTCACCCTGTTAACATATTATGACAATCTCGCTAAAATCTTAGGAAAAATGTTGGACTATTCACAAATCCTTAAAACTCTTACCCCATTTGTCTGAAATTCATTTAAAATAGAGTACATATCTGTCGGAAAGTCTCCCACTGGCCGCTGGCCTGAAAATAAAACACAGTGTAATAAAATGTAGTGCACAGTGATCTGTACACCACAGCCACTACACATTGAAGGGTCCTCTCACTGAAGCAAGAAATCACGCGTTAAAGGGCTGTGGCCTATGCGAAGATGAGTAAGGATGACTTCGTTCCGTCGACGTGGCTGGAAGAGGGTACACCTCGCCCGCGTAATGGGCTTTACTAGAAGTGGCTTATTGTCTGCCACGTCTAGCCACTCCTCCTGCCATCGACGCTTCGCTCTGTACCTCAACAACGAGACGACTTCATGCAAGGGGATGGCGCACCGAACCCTGCGGTTCGTGACAAGCCTCCTTGTCTGTTGGATCCGCTCTTTCGTTCCTCGCATTACCCATGTGCCCTGGCACCCATCGGACAGACATCTCCTTCCTCAGCCTGTGTAAGTGGAGGAGGTCATCCTGGATACCCTGGGATATTTTTTTTCCGCTGGATATGTACATTGCAGATACTGAAGGAGACTCAGGAAGTGGGAAAAGAGAAATTCAGCGGGCATGGCACATCTCATCCGCTCCACTAATTCGCCGTCGAATGTTGTGAACTCTGCAGGCAACCGAATCCGGGAATACAAAAGAGCAGGAAGTGACGTTAGTGTTGGGACAACACGCAGGGGACGTCTGCTGCCGAGACCCATATTCGACAGTGTGAGCTGAACGGTATGTTCCCGAAAACTTGGGTCTGGATTAATATTACATTGTCTTCTAAGATCTGCCAGAGATCGCCGCCTGTTTTGTTTCATTGAGCGGACCTCGACTTTCTGTGACAAGGAGTTTCCACCGTCGTTAAATCACTTTCCATAGATGCTAACGACAGTCGCCCGCGAACAACTGTCCAAGTTAGCCATTTCCTAGATGCACGTTTCAAGGCTCCGTACCATAAAATTCTGCCCTTTGACGCTTCTGTCAGTGGATTTCCCAGAATCGTTGCTAGAATGATTCCCTCATCGTCTCTGTGGCGCTTACATACTTTCCATATCGCTTCTCATGCCCCCAAGGCCACCAGGCAACATTCAGTCTCCAGAGGGTGGTGGCCATAACGTTTTGGTTCGTCAGCGTATTACTGAGTTGTTCCCAGAAATTGGACTCCGAAAAAGGGAAAGAGTTAGATCAATGAGGGAAGCAGGCTGGAACTGATTAAGAAAATTTGGGCTGGCAGTGAGCAAGGGAATGGATGGAGGAGAAATCCTTCCACTAGAGGGAGCGAGTAGAGGAAAGCAGATCCTTGGTGCTGAAGATGGAGCCTTTTGAGTTGACAGGACCTGCATATGTATCGTTACAAATTTATTGTTGTGTATGTGTTAATGAGCCAAGTCGAACTTTCGCGTGCTGAGTTCTGCATTTGGTTTCTGAACGGGGTGGAATCGCGACTTTAGGATTCTCAGTTTTTCATTTCTTCAGATGAGGCCTGCTTCAGCCTTTCAGGATATGTGAAGTTACGGAATATGTGCCATTATGCACCAGAAAACCTTGAGCAATTGGTTAGAAAACCAACTCGAGATGGGAACATACTAGATATCTTGGTGACAAACAGACCTGATCTTTTTGAGTTAATCTAGAAGAAGGTATTAGCGACCATAATGTCGTTGTGGCTTCTATGTCAGTGGAAGTTGCAAAAAAAACCAAAGAAACAGCGTAGAGTTTTCTTGTTTATGAAAGCAAACAAAACTGTCAATAATGAATATCTTCATAGTCAGCTCCAAGCATTCACCACGGGACACAAAGATACTGAGCATCTTTGGTCCGAATTTAAAGGTATTGTCCACCATGTGCTAGAGAAGTATGAGCCTAGCAAAAGTATAGGGGAGGGAAAGGATCCACCTTGGTACAACAAACATATTAGGAGGTTGCTGAGAAAGCAGAGAATTTTGCACAGTCGTTTTAAACGTAGTCACTGCCCCGCTGACAAACAGAAATTATGCGAAATGAAAGCAGCTGTCAAAAGCACAATGAGGGATTATTTTAAAGAATTTCAAAGCAATATTTTATCTGCAGATTCTACAAATAACCCCAAAATATTTTGGTCGTACGTAAAATCTGTGAGCGCTACAAATAATTAAATACCTTCTCTTGCTGACAGTACGGATAATGTAACTCATGATGATAAACAGAAGGCCGAAATTCTAAACCTAACTTTCAAAAACTCGTTTACGGTAGAGGACAGCAGCACCATTCCCCCTTTCAATTATCGAACAAACGAAAGGATGGCTGACATAGTGTTTAGTGTATCTGGGATTGTAAAACATTTAAGATTCTTAGACGCCAGACAGGCTTCTGGCCCAGATGGTATTCCCGTAAGATTGTATGTTGACTATGCTACAAATATGGCACCATTCTTATCCGTCATCTATCAGAGATCACTGGAACGGCGGAAAGTTCCACGAGACTGGAAGGAGGTCCAGGTCATAGCAATCTGTAAAAAGGGTAGAAAATCGGATGCACACAATTACTGGCCAATTTCACTGACATCAATTTGTTGTAGAATCATGGAACGTATTTTGTGTTCAGACATAATGACCTTTCAAGACTCTGAGAAGCTCATCTGCAGAAACCAGCACGGTTTTAGGAAACAGCGGTCATGCGAGACACAGCTGGCCCTCCTTGTCCGTGATATACAACAAGCTCTAGATACCGGCTCCCAGGTTGATGCCATATTTCTCGACTTTTGAAAGGCGTTCGACTCAGTTCCGCACTGACGCTTGCTACAAAAAGTGCGCGCTTACGGTCTATCCGATGACAAATGCGTTTGGATAGAAAGTTTTCTAACAGACAGGGAGCAGTATGTCGTCCTGAACGGGGTGACTACAACAGAAACAAGCGTAACTTCAGGTGTGCTCCAGGGCAGCGTAATAGGTCCGCTGCTTTTTACGATTTACATAAACGATCTGGTTGATGGTATTGGCAGCGGCCTTAGACTGTTTGCCGATGATGCTGTAGTCTACAGGAAAGTATTAGGACACGAAAGTTGTGAACAAATCAGTGAGGATTTTCAGAAAATAAATGAATGGTGTAATGACTTGCAGTTATCTCTCAATATTAGTAAGTGTAACCTACTGCCTATAACAAGGCGAAAATTCCCATTAATATACGAGTAAAAAATAAATGGCCAGTCTTTGGAAGCGGTAACTTTCGTCAGGTATCTGGGTGTGACTATTCGAAATGATCTCAGATGGAATGATCAGATTACACAGGTAACGGGTAAGGCAAAATCTAGATTGTGGTTTATTGGTAGAATCCTGAAGCGATGCAGTCCTTCAACAAAGGTAATAGCTTACAATACGTTAGTTCGACCAGTCTTGGAGTATTGTTCGTCTGTGTGGGACCCTTGCCAGTTGCGTCTGACTCAAGAGATTGAGAAGATCCAAAGAAGAGCGGCAAGATTCGTGACTGGTACATTTAGCCATCGCGAGAGCGTTACAAATTTCATAGAAAGTTTGAAGTGGGACACACTTGCAGACAGACGGCGCGCTAAACAAAGGGGCTGCTCACTAAATTCCGTTATCCGATCTTCACCGAGGATGTAGAGCATATATTATTACCACCAAATTTCAGATCGGGCCATGATCACCAGTCAAAGATAAGGCAAATAAGAGCTCGTACTGAGGCGTTCAAACAGTCGTTTTTCCTTCGCGCGGTCCGCGAGTGGAACAGAAGGGGGGAAATATGACTTCAGGGCCAATTGTGCCTTTCGCCACACACCGCTTGGTGGCTAGCGGAGTATATATGTAGATATAGCTGTAGATTAGTAATCTTGTGATGTGGTGTGGCCCTCAATTACGTATCCTCAGACTCAGAGTTGAAATACTTAAAGTTTTGACTGGTTTCGTTGTCTAGGTGCTGGGATACGTAGTTGCCGCACTACAGGCCTAATACAGCTGAGTCTACAGTATATAATATGAATAGATACATGAATCAAATGGTCGAAGTTTCCCATCACTCGGCAATTGCGAATTTTTAGTGCAACTTAGTAATTTATAAGTGAAAGATTGCAATTAAATAAAATCTGCAGGTACAATCTTAACGTCTTCAAATGATGAGTACGATAGCAGAAGTACCTTTTAGAATGCCGTTTATTACTGCAAAATACTTATTGGTGTCGATGGTCCAGCAATTAAATAAAATATAAATTGAATAACAAGGAAACAGCAGATTCCTACTTCACGTAATTAGTTATGAACAACAACATAGCTCGCGAGATATTCACTTCTAAATGCATACTACATCTTCACTGCAGAAGCCACGGAAATCTCACAAGTGCACAAGTCGGCACTACGAAATATTTCTATCTCCTATTGCCACGTGCAAAACTGCTCCACTCTCCCAGTCTTTCCCGCTACTGTCCCTCCGTCGCGCCGTACTGTCCAGAACTCCCCGAGTCCTATGCGACTGTCCAGAACGTAAAGGAAGTGGTTGGGTGTATGAGAGAATACGTTGAGTGTACGAGAAATTAAGGAGTTATTCCACATACGCGAAAGGAGGATTGAATCGACGCTGGGGGTCGGTTTATGAAAACAATGTTTGGCACAGCTGATGAAGGAAACATTCCGACGGGGCGAAGGGAAAAAACTGTGAGTGATTCGCACACTATGCAGACTGCAAGTTCAGAGGAGGACATCTGGAATAACATATGCCTACAACGACAACGGATTGGAGAAGTAACGTGGTATGCCAGAGGTGCAAAAGAGGCTATTAATCAGAGTACAGGGAACGAAATCCGAAGTAGAAAACTTTGGTAGGGAAGTAGTAATTACGAAATGGTTGCAGTCTGGACGTGCCGCCCATCTGGGGGTAGTACTGGGTTGGTAGCCACGTCCGGGGGACAAGTATGTATGAAGCGATTTTTGAAAAAGATCTAGCTATCGCAATATTGTGGTTTAGGACAGCAGATAACAGTGTATTTTGTGGACTGTGAAAAGACTGTCGAGTGCCGTGATCGCGACATATGGATTTTAGAGTGAAGTGTTGTAGCATCAGTTATTAACGGCCGCCCTGACGTGAAAGCCCCTCAGGCTGCATTTTATGTTTTTAGTCAATGTATTGAAGACTATTCGTGAAAAAACAGGAATAAACTACTTGTTCAAATTATAAATCAACGTGAGTCAATATTTTTAAATTTCACCGCAATGCTTGCCTGCATTGTTGGTCTGTATTTTATTTCAGCTTGAAAATTGAGTTTACGACAGGTGTGAGCTGACACCCTATGTCGAAAAACGGAGCCAAACATTGAGACCTGCTACATCTCTGGGCCGCTCCATTTAGCTGAGTGTTGAGTGTAACAAATATATCTATTTTCATACCATAACACGTGGTTGGTTGGTTTGTGGGATTAAAGGGACCAGACCATAACACGTCGGGCTCGAGCCAAACTATTCAATCTACAGTGCGTAGCACCCAGTACCGTCGTATCAAACAGTTCAGGTCGCGTTTTCATCTAAATAAGTAATTGCTTACAGTTTGTTGACATCTGTGTTTCCTCTCATCTGGTCTGGATGTCGCAATAACACTTCATTTCCGAAACATAAGCACATTTTTCTATTCCGGACTTTTTCTTTCACACTGTTCACCATATTTATTCCTATTTTTGTGGTGCATTATTACTCTTCTGCTACTAGTTACAGATATTTGTTCTAAAACTATGCTTTTAAAGACGTAAATATTGTGAGTTCATTATGTCTTTCCTCCTCTTTGGAGCGGTCAGTACAGTGCCACTCACCAAAGAAAACTACCAGAAGGAACTTGACACAATAACGCAGATAGCGCAACAACATAATCACAAAGCTAAACAACAAAGTTTGAAAGCACCAAACCACAGACAACAACACAACAGAACCAAACACGAATACTCAGTATCATAACAACTACACAGAATAATCAGAAAGCCGGCCGGAGAGGCCGAGCGGTTCTAGGCGCTTCAATCTGCAACCACGCGACCGCTACGGTCGCAGCTTCGAATCCTGCCTCGAGCATGGATGTGTGTGATGTCCTTAGGTTGGTTAGGTTTAAGTAGCTCTAAGTTCTAGGGGCTGATGACCTAAGCAGTTAAGTCCCATAGTGTTCAGAGCCATTTGAACCAGTTGAACCTAACACTGCAAGAAAATTATTGTGTCTAGAAAACCAAAGGAGAAAAAAAACTTGTTAAACGATAAAGTACACATGCCAAGCAATTCATTGCTTATGTTAGTAGGAGAAATATTAGAATAACACTATAAAATATAATAATAATATTAAAATAATAATAATAGTAGTAGAAGTATCACCCAACACATTTTCACTCACTTGTCCATGAACCCCTCCACAGAACATTTAAACCAAAACCCAAATCAGCTGATCACCGAAATCTTCAACCTCTCTCTAACAGCTATTACATCCATATTCATCGCTCTGGAACTCAAACCACCAACACTCCTCCTTCCTCACTCCGCACGCACACACACACACACACACACACACACACACACACACACACACACACACACAAATCAGAAGGAAACACATTATGCACTCACAATATTTACATCTTTAAAAGCACAGGTTTCGAACAAATATCTATAACTAGTGGATAAAGATTAATAGTGTACCACAAAAATAAGGGTAAACATGGTGAACAGTGTTAAAGAAAAAGTTCGGAATAGAAAACTGTGGCCATGTTTCGGATATGAGGCGGTAGTTCTACCTCCAGACAAAATGAGAGGTTGCCAACAAACTGCAAGTAATTACTTATTCACATACGAAACGCGACGTGAACTTTTTGATAATTGAAAAATAACACAAATCAAAACAAAAGTGTATCGTTCTAGATCGCACTGAAGATGCTATAGAGTAAATAAATAAATAAATAAATAAATTACAGTGCAACAAGGAAAGGCCATTTTAATTACAAAACAAATAAGTGACTTCCAGTCCACTAAATGATTTTGAGTTCCTTATGACAAGCACCAGCTTCCTTCATTATCACATAATCAGACACCAAATACAGAACTACTAAACACAGGTTTCTCTTCAAGGGGCATGCACAACCGTTATTCGTTGTCAACGATAAAATCTGCTACAGTTGTAAATAATGCAATTTAGATAGATGAAAAAGATTCCTTCACTTTGTTGTTGGCTAGAGTTGTTGACTTGTGAACGTACAGACACGTGGGTAATTGTTTCACAATACAAAATTTACTCACCTCCATAATGTCGCCGCCAGATCTGGGGCTTCCATTCTTTGTCTTTCAGGTTTTGCAAAGTGGAAGGCATATTTACCATTGCCTGGAGCCCATCAGTCAGGCCTCTGGGGAACAAAACGATCATACACACAGCGTGAAATATTGCTGCCTCACGGTAACAGGTCAGCGACGGTTAAAAAAGCGCCCAGCAAACTGCCGATGAACAGAGTGCTTTTGTCACCCAGATTGATTACAATGGGCGCAAACAGTGACAGCTACTACTAATGGCGTTATCATCTACTGCTGCGACATTGTTTATCGAATGCTTAATGGGGCACTCAGCGGAGAAACGCGTGTTTGATGTACCGAACCGTGCGCTCATTGCTTCTGCCCAGCTGAACTCACCGGCCAGCACGTCCGCAAACGAAAGGATACCGGTGTGGAGTAGGAAGTACGAAATTTGAGGGACCCTTCACTCGTGACTTCCCAATGATGACTGGCCGCATTACGGCCAAATGATCCTAGAGTTACAGACATTGTGTGTTTGCCAAGCTGGGTCCTCAAATACTAGGTTGATGCAAGTGTTATCCATAAACAACATTTTATCGATACTTTCTTAGTATTACAATTTCTGTTCTGCATCTAAATAAAATGCTGACTCTTGAGTTGCCATGCGCTTTACGTTTCGTTTAGTTTCGCAGTATCTGCAATGGCTAATTTTTGTTTCCTACCATACAGGATGTAACGGGTATAAGTGAAAATGTTTTACTGGTGACTGAGAACAGTGTGCGTAACACCATTACACCAGTATTTCTCTGTTTATAAAATATTTTTCACTATCTTATTAATTGGTTGGTACGACGTTTTATCATTATTTTCTTGGAACGGCGTATCACTGGGTACGAGGGGCTCTCTGGCGGTTGCGGCATTCTGATGTGCCACACCAACAGAGGACACTGACTATTTACATCACTCTGTTGTTCATCCATTTGTCATCTTCCCCTGTTTCTTTGATCATTTTTGTGTTATTTGTTAACTCAGTAAGCTTGTTCGCCACTATATTTTTATCTAAAATTCGCCACAAGGGGGTATTAGAATTATTGTTACTTAATTATTTCCTTTTTAACAGTCTAACTTTAGTCGTGTTTATTGCATTTTATTAGTATAATGACTTATACGCTTAGTGAGCCTGCTGTAGATTTCACCTATTCAATTATTCGTTTTATTCCACACCTTAGAATTATATAACTGACGAATATGTGTGTACCTACAGTAGCGACATCTAACGCGCTTATGACCCAAACATTTTGTGGTTACTGATAGCAGTTTGCTATGAATAGTAGCGCTACTAATACGATGATTCCGCTGACACTGTGACCTAGTGTATACCATATTTTATATATGTGCAACGATGGAAGGCTCATTTTGTGTTTATTTTTTGATGATGCCACTATGGCTCCATTATATTAGGACACGTTTTTAAAACTGAAAAGCCTCATCATATTTAAAGCTCATGTTTTACACATGTATATCAGTAATACTTTTCGTTACAGCCTACTTTGTTATTTTAAGACGTAGACAATCCACTAGTTGTATTTGTGTTTTTTTTCCTTGTTTTTCTGCAAATCTGAAGGTGGATATTGCTGACTGAAATCGGTACTCTAAGGACCTAACAATTCTGAGATCAGAGATCACTGATGGAAATAAAGAAATTTATTCTATACTTTTTGGATCACTGTTCTGTTGATGACCATGTCGGAGCTTGCGAGACATTTTTTTTTTTTTTTTACAGACCAATAACGGTAGCTATTAACAGGAGTGCGTTTTTAGGTTAGTTAGTACCGCAAGTAAATGTGGCAAGTGGCAACAGCAAGCTTCTAACGCGTATATTCTCCTGGCCAACATGTCAGGTGTTGAAGTGTAGACACGTGGACGCAAAACACTAAGCCTATACTAAAAGGCGTAGACCACATTGTGATGCAGTTATGACCATGCTGAAAACAACAGGTAGTAAATTATGTGTCGTGTTTTTGGGAAGACTGTTCAATTCAGAGAAAACACACTGATGTGTGGCGGTACTGGGGTTTTAAATACGAAAATATCTGCACTTATACCCATTCCACCTATATTTATATAATAGATGTAGTGATGACATAGTCCACCTCCATAAGTGAGTGATCATCGGCATGATAGCTCAGCCTCTTCTAGCCACCCTCTGTAAGAAAGAAAGAAAAACTGAGTGAAGTTCTCGTGGACTGAAAGTCAAATATGTCATGTGGCATCCGCACAGAGCCACTGACGAAAAAACAACGAAGAACCGCTTCGAAGGAAAGAAGAATAAAGTGGTCAGCGTGGCTGATTCCCATGCAGTGAACCCAGGTTCAATTCGCAATTGTGCCGTGGGTTTTTACTTGACGGGAGAACTGAAGTGGTGTCCACTGAGCCCATGGCACCAACTCAAGATCGACTTGACGGAGAAGTGACTCCAAGTTCTACATAGCCGACAACAGTCGGTAAAGCAGAGTGGTGCTTTCATGCCCTATCAGTCGCTTCCAAATGACGCCATTGGCTGAGGACGACACGGTGATCGGTCGGTCCCGATTGGTCCGTCTCTAGCCGCAATGAAGGAGCTTTGCTTTTCTTTGTGATAAAATAATTGGTAACACGTGCTAACAGTATAATTTTGTCTAGTGTTAGTTAAGCAACAACTTTTTTGTTTACTATAGGTTTTTAAGAGCTTTTAGTTCTACTTACAATTTCGTCTGGTCCTTCTCACATATCTCCAGCAATGGAACTATGGTTGATTGTTCTACACAGTTCAGGACGCCCTATTCTTGATATTTGTGACAGTAATTCACATATTTACTTCGCGTTTGCAGTGGTTTTTAATAACGTTTACTTCTGTACGTTTTTATTATCTATAGTTTGCACACTGCCACAATGCGTCTTTTTGACGTTATTTGTTTATTTTTTAGCTATTGCATGTAATTCTCTTTTTCGTTTGTTTATTTGTAGTTATCGCTTGTTTGTTTCTGTGTGTGTGTATGTGTGTGTGTGCGTGTGTGTGTGTGTGTGTGTGTGTGTGTGTGTGTGTGTGGATAGGACTGTTTTTTGTAATAATCTAAGCTTTATTTGATGGTGGCGGTGAGCTATAGTTTAGTATAGATTTGTTCTATTTGGCCTGTCGATATAGGTTCACACAGAGGGCGCTCCCTTGTGAGGGATGCATGTGGTACAGACCCGTTTGAATACGCGTGGCTGATAAACGACTATTGATTTGCTGTGCGTACAGACTTGAATGTATTTTTAGGTGGTTTTTCATGGTCTTTTAGGAAAATTCTGGGATAATCCCCAGGCTCCACCGCAGAAGAGACAGTACATCAATAGTCAGGTTATGCTAACCCACAAATCAAAATTTACGCAATACACAGGCAGTTGGTGCACATGATTTTGCAAAGGTAATTGACTGAGGCAACAGGAAGCGCTCCAGTCACTAATTTCAAATAAAGTTAGTTGTCATGTAACGGTACCAGCGAATCTTGTGCGATAGAATAAGCTCTACGAAACAGAGCGTGAGGGAAAGTAATGCGAATGTTCTCGAAACTGCAACAAATGCCCGTACCGAGCTACTGAGCGTCTCTCTTGCAAAGTCTTCCACTGGAGTTTATCGATCATCTCCGTAACGCTTTCACAATTACTAAACGATCCTGTAACGAAGCGCTCTGCTCTTCGTTGGATCTTCTCTATCTCTTCTATCAACCCTATCTGGTACGGATCCCACACCGGTGAGCAGTATACAAGCAAAAGGCGAACAAGTGTACTGTAACCTTCTTCCATTGTTTTCGGACTGCATTTCCTTAAGATTCTTCCAATGAATCTCAGCCTGGCAACTGTTTCACCGACGATTAATTTTGTGTCTGGTAAATTAAAATGTCCACCCAAAACTATAACATGGTCGGGAAATCTACTGGAAATATTTTTCAAATTTTCCTTCAGGTGTTCTGCCACAACAGCTGCTGAGCCAGAGGGCCTATAGAAACATCCAGTTACCATGTTTGAGCCTGCTTTAACCGTGACCTTCAACCAAATTATTTCATATTTCGGATCTCCGTCAATTTCCTTCGATAATATTGCACTTTTTACGCTATAAACACGCCTCCCCCTTCACTGTCCAGCCTGTCTCTGCGGTATACATACGAATCTGAGTTAAGAATTTCATTACTGTTTACATCTGGTTTCAGCCAACTTTCTGTCCCTAGTACAATGTGGGCATTGTGACCGTTTATTAATGAAAGCAGTTCTGGGCCCTTTCAATAGACGCTCCAGCAGTTTACTATCGAAGCACTCCGTCGTCAGGCCACGAGAGGCCTACCGGGACCATTCGACCGCCGTGTCATCCTCAGTGGAGGATGCGGATAGGAGGGGCATGGAGTCAGCACACCGCTCTCCCGGTCGTTATGATGGTACTCTTGACCGAAGACGCTACTATTCGGTCGAGTAGCTCCTCAAGTGGCATCGCGAGGCTGAGTGCACCCCGAAAAATGGCAACAGCGCATGGCGGCTGGATGGTCACCCATCCAAGTGCCGGCCACGCCCAACAGCGCTTAACTTCCGTGATCTCACGGGAACCGGTGTATCCACTGCGGCAAGGCCGTTGCCCTAGTTTACTATTGCCACATTAATACAGTCATTCCCTGTTGCGTTTTACCTACTGCTACCTTGCTGCGTCTTGTCGGGCCTAGGGAGGGAATTCTCTAACCTAAAAAATCCACATGTGCACTCCACACGTATTCCGCTACCCTTGTAGCCGCTTCCTGCGTGTATTGCACACCTGACCTATTCAGGGGGACCCTACATTTCTTCACCCGATAGCAGAGGTTGAGAAATTTGCACCCCAGATCTCCGCAAAATCGCCTGAGACTTTGGTTTAAGCCTTCCACTCGGCTCCAATCCAGGGGACCGCGATCGGTTCTGGGAACGACACTACAAATAGTTAGCTCAGATTCCACCCCGCGAGTGAGGTTTTCCGCCTTCACCAACTCCGGCAACCGCCTGTATAAACTGAGGATGACCTCTGACCCCAGATGGCAGGAGTCATGGGTGCCGACATGAGCAACAATTTGCAGTCGGGTTCACCCAGTGCTCTCTATCGCCGCCGGTAGGGCCTCCTCCACATCTCAGATGAGACCTAAAGAAAGCAGACGGAGTGAACATTGGCCTTCTTCCCCGACCTTTCCGGTATTTCCCTAAGGGGCTCCATCAACAGTGTAACATTAGAACTCCCAATCACTAATAAACCCCTCCCCCCGTGTGTCCGCTCGGACCTTGCTGAAAGAGCGGCCACAAGTCCACTCACAGGCAGAGCGGGCGATGCCACACGGTCAGCCGGCCGTGGTGGCCGAGCGGTTGTAGGCGCTACAGTCTGGAACCGCGCGACCGCTACGGTCGCAGGTTCGAATCCTGCCTCTGGCATGGATGTGTGTGATGTCCTTAGGTTAGTTAGGTTTAAGTAGTTCTAAGTTCTATGGGGCTGATGGCCTCAGAAGTTAAGTCCCGTAGTGCTCAGAGCCATTTGAACCATTTGAGCCACACGGCCAGCAGCCATATTGACCCTCCGCCTCGTGCGCCGCGAACGCCGCTGAACCCGCCTCTCCCCTGGGGGAGAGGGTGGCCCAACCGCACCCGGTACCCGCGAAGAAGTCTCGACAGCAGGGACAGAGGGTGAAGCATGTAACACCTGGGGTGTACCATGCGACGCACCAGACTCCCCACTGCCGCTACACACCGAGGCAGCAGCCTAAGACGGCTGACCGTGGCCATCAGCACGTTCAGCTGTTCGCGAACAGTGTCCAGCTCCTCCTGCGTCCATACACAGCAGTCACACATCCTGTCCATCATAAGAAATCAACAATTTACTGTATAGAGTTAAGTAATCAACTTTTAACGAATGCTATTTCTCTAAAGGCGGATGATAGCTGATTAAACTGTAGTTACTAAACACTTCTAGTTGGAATCAGTTGGTTGGTCACATAGTCTATAAACTGCTCTTTTCAGTCTATCGCAGGCATATTCGATAGGGTTCATGTGCGCAGAACATGCTGGCCACTTTAGTCGAGCGATGTCGTTATGCTGAAGGAAATCATTCACATGTGCACGATGGAGGCGCGAATCATCGTCCATGAAGACGAATACCTCGCCAATATGCTGCTGATATGGTTGCACTATCGGTCGGAGGATGCCATTCACGTATCGTAAAGGCGTTACAGCCCCTTCCATGACCAATAGAGGCGTACGTCGACCCACATAATGCCACCCTAAAACAGCAGGGACTCTCCACTTTGCTGCACTCGCTGGACAGTGTGTCTAAGGCGTTCAGCCTAACCGGGTTGCCTCCAAACCCGTCTCCTACGATTGTCTGGCTGAAGTCATATGCGACACTCATCGGTGAAGAGAACGTGATGCCAATTCTGAGCGGTCAATTCGGTACGTTTTTGGGCCCATCTGTACAGCGCTGCATGATGTCGTGGTTGCAAAGATGGACCTCGCCATGGACGTCGGGAGTGAAGTTGCGCATCGTGCAGCTTATTGCGCACAGATTGAGTCTTAACACGAGGTCCTGTGGCTGCACGAAAAGAATTATTCAACATTGTGGCGCTGCTGTCAGGGTTTCTCCGAGCCATAATCCTTAGGTAGCGCTCATCCACTGCAGTAGCAGCCCTTCGGCGGCTTGAGCGAGGCATATCATCGACAGTTCCTGGCTCTGTGTATCTCCACTCCGAGACGCCTGGACACGTACCTTGTTGAGAGCCCTTCCTGGCACAAAACAACAATGCGGACGCACTCGAACCGCGTTTTTGACCGTCTAGGCATGGTTGAACAACAGAAAACACGAGCCTTGTTCCTCCTTCTTTGTTGAATGACTCAAACTGATCGGCTGTCGGATCCCCTCCATCTAATAGGCGCTGGCCATGCATGATTGTTTACATCTTTGGATGGGTTTAGTGAAGTCTCTGATCAGTCAAAGTGACTGTGTCTGTGATACAATATTCACCGCCAACATCTGTCATCAGGAGTTCTGGGAACCAGGGTGGTGCTAAACTTATTTTGATGTGTGTATTTTATGTTAGCTTACCAGGTCCGTTGATGGCAAGGAGAATTGTTAATTATGAATTAAAATGGGGAGGCAAATGGGAAGAAAAGCCATGTAGCGTCGAACGCAGAAATCTGAAGCAGATATCTTTGCGATACCCATCGAGATTGTCTCTATTTTATTGTTAAGTGTAAACACAGTGTAGTTAAGTGTATTATTTGCTTCAAGGAGGAGCAATAAAGTTTGGCAACTTCTGAACCAATATGTATGATGAAGACAGCCACCCTAACGAGCATACAGATCAAGTGGACGAAGATGGAGAACCATACAAATAGCGTGTCAGCAGCAATCTCTGGTTCACGTGTTGACGAAACCTCTGTAGGATATCACGTTAACACTGGTGTAGGTATGTTAAACGTTTCAAGATTTAAGTTAGCTTCTTACTTCCGATGGGCAGATATGGAAAGAGAAGGAGCTGCTACTTTTTTTAAAAATCTGTCTTAAACTGAAGACTTTAGATTAATAAACTGTGTCTAGAACTGCATCTATAATTACCTGCAACAGAAATAGAATTACTTATCAGATCTGTTATAATAGTAACAATAAGGTGCAATCAAAACGTTTCTGTTCGAAGGCCGTACAATCCAAAATCGGTAGGCCAGTCTGGCAAAATGGCAGTGAGCATTGAGGCAATCACACTACCGACGCACTATGTTGAAGATATCAGTTTGGTGAAACATCGGGTCTTGCTGCCTGATGAAGTTCGTAACTCCCTGTTGCACATCCTCGTCCGACAGCAGTCGTCGAGCTTCCAAGGCCCTTTTTAAGGGACTGGAGGCGTGATACTCACATGGGGAGATATCAGGAATCAAGACAATAGGGCGGGTGCTAGAGTGTCTCCCACTTGAATAGTGGATGAGGCTGCCGCAGAGATCGAATAGCGTCTTGTGTCGAATCGTAACAAGCACGGAATTTAGCGCCCCATTCAACAACGATGGTTTGCGACAGGGATGGTATCTCATACAAATTCTCCAATGCATATCTACCAGTGTTTGTCCTTCAGAAGCCAAGAATAGAATAAAATCACATTGATACTCTTTGGACACGTTTGGTAATAACGTCTCCACAGCTTACGTTTCTGCATTTATCGCAAGCACGTCATAAAGACACTACTGGAACACTGGTCCCTTGCCTACATGTCAGTGCTTGTATCCACGCACCAGAGTCGCTCTATGTTGCACATGCGATCAAATGGAACTATCTGATCGCCCCTTATACAAACAGAGCATGCATAGGATATTACAACCTCTTCATAAATAATCTAGAAGCTGTACTATCCTGTTTACCAGAAAAAAAACAGTGAAATGGTATTTTCATTTTTTTGGTGATTTTAACATAGATATTGAAAATTCTTACAGTAACATTGTCATTCGATCTAATTCTTACAGTAAGCTTTCCAACCAAGACAATCAAATGTTCTAAAACAATCATTGGTCATAGCTTTATAGACAAAAGAAAGGAATCAAATCATATCACACAACAAATAATCAATAGCCTGTGAGCCTTACCGTTCCATGTTATCATTCCTCTCTGACTCACGTTCATATCCCAATACCTGCGATAGGTTCTGAAATGAGTGAACGACTTTCATGGCTGTCCCCACCGTCACAGTTTCCAGTTTTCCATCTCAACTACGGTGGCAACTTGGTGAGACGAACACGGATGAACTTCATCGTGTCATTTGAATTATCAAGGTATTGGCTGCATTTCAGAATGTCTTTGAAATAAGTGACCAGATGATGGTAGTTCGTGTCGCTATAGCTTCTCATCACAACAGAGCCTAATTTAATATGACCCTGCTGTCCCTTGAACCAGAGTTCATACAGGGAAGCTCAGCAGAATCAGGCGTAAATCTGGCAGTGCCCATTAAAATTTGCATTCTCGCAGCTGACTCCTCTCTTAAATTGCCGTACACGAATTTCATTTTTAGCAGAGGGCCCTATGAAAGCGATAACGAATGTGCGAATAGATCCAAACTTACCGGCAGATGTTGGTCATTGGTGGCATTGGGTAACAACTAATAATTTCAAGCCTAGGCAGTGTGCCTGTGGCTTTCATCGTCAACAGTTTCTGTTGTGGTAGGAATATACTAAGAACATAAAAGAGCATGGAAATATGGCACCAGCCATTTAACAAATGCAGAACATCCTGACAAGAAAAGCACCACCCTACCACAATACAACAGACACGGAAGGAGTCAGATGCAGTAACAAGCAAAACATCTCATGAGCCTACGAGACAACTTTCTAATCTAAAAGGCAATAATAGAAAATAAACCCATACTCAACGACCTAAGAAACATGAACAACCAAACGTTATTTAAACTAATAAAAATTTTGTCCACTACGTAGTCGAATGAACATTATAAACACACACACACACACACACACACTGACATATACACACACACCAGTCGATTAATATAAACAGACATAGAGCATGAGCAGACGCTCCTGCTGCCATCAAAATACAACAAAACTACCAAGAGAAAGTACACGAAATGGCCAGATGGCAATGGACCTTCAAAACACAGAGAGTGAATATATTTAGTGTTTTCGAAGCAGGTGTGAGAAAAAATGTACCATTTATGTGTAGAAGAATGGGAAGAATGACGCAAGGAAAGAGAGATATTATAGTAGTAAGTGAATGTATGAGAAATATTCGTAATCCTAACAAACAAAATTGTAGGAAAATTCATATTGTTACACTGATCACTGGAGATGTTTCAGAATAAAGAGAGATTCATTTGGTCTTAATAAGACTTATAGTAGAGAAGTAAATGTGTGTTGCGCTAAAAACGTTGTCTTCCCTCCAGGAATTCCCATTTGGGTTCTCGAAGCATCTCCGCAATACTCGTGTGCTGATCTAACCTACCGGTAACTAACCTGGCAGCATGCCTTTGTGTTGTTTCAATATCTTCCTTTAGTCCGAACCTGGCAGCACTCAAGCATCGGTCAGATTCGTGGTCTATGCGCTGCTTTATAGGCGAGCTACATTTTCCTAAAATTCTCCCAATAAACCGGAGTAGACCATTTGTCTTCCCTGCTAACTCCCTTATGTTCTGTTCTATTTCATATCGCTTTGAAGCGTCATACCTAGATTTTTAATCGACGCAACAGTGTCAAGCTAGTGCTGCATCCGAACATAACGGGATTGTTTTCCTAGTTATCTGCAATAACTTACATTTTTCTACGTTTAGAGCAAGCTGAAACTCATCACGCCTACTGGAATTTTTTTCTTAGATGTGCTGTACCCTCTTACAGCTATTCAACGATGATACCCTGCCTTACACCATAGCATCTTCAGCAAACAGCCGCAGATTGCTGCTCATCCTATGCGTCTGATTCTGTCTCCGCTGCTTCGTGAGCCTCGATCTCACATCCTTGCAACAAAGCCTCTTGTCGGGTGACTTGTTGGCACACTCGTCCGATAATCTCCTGCTGTTGGCATCAAACCTCCGCAATAACGTCTTTGATCACTGTTCGTTCTCGTCTCATAGCCCTCGCTGTTAGTTCACGTGCAGACGCCGTCATTGTCGTCATGAAGTCTATTTTTTTCTTTTCGATTTTCATTCGCTTCCGCCACTGCCACTTGTACCAGATGCGAAAGGCTGCGACGATCTTTTGAGAAATTCTCCATTTTATGGGCGCTTGGAGCGAAGCGCAGAGACACAACAGTCACGTCCTATACTTGTGACGCACTCGGCCGCTGATTGAAGCGAGCAGCAACGGGCGCCCATGCGTCGCTGACCCCCTTCGCGCCCAGAGGCCCCCAACGCGACGCCCGCAGGGCGCTGTGGCTACTTTGCACAATGCATTTGATTTATCGACCAGTAGAGTATCAGTAGAAAGACAATTAAATACATTGCCCTTGAAATCACTGATATAGTTTTATTACCATTTGAGTCTTGCATGGTTCATCTTCGTGCCATTTATTGTGTGAATCTTCTGTTACGGCACTGCCACCTCGTTTTCTTATTCCATTTACTGGCGTCACTAACTTCCTGCCTCACTTGCCCGTGAGCGGCAGCAGCAGCGCTTATCGATAAGTGCGCTGTCGCATCATCTCTGGAGCGACCGATAGTATTTCCGGGTCATCGTGTGTCTGGCAGTCAGTTCTGGACGGACCAGCAGTGCAATCGGGACGCACCAGCAGTCAAGTCGGGGACGGAGCGCCGGTGAGGCGCCGACAGCCAGTGCTCGCCGACCGTTGGCGACACACATAAACTGTCCAGCGGAGGGAGATTGGAGCGGGACGACTGTTGTTCGGTCCTTAGGTTGGTCGTCTCATCGGCCGACGTATATTTGGTCCTTTCACCATTTCCTGTTGGTGGGTCCGTTGACTGTCTGTCGTCAGATCGACAATGGTTGGGCCGACTGCCTGTCTCACCTAAGCGAGCGCTAGTGTTTGAATTCCAGGCCGATCCTCGGAACTTCTGAACGCCCTTGGGTGTACTGCCTTTTCTCGTTTGTTGTTGTTGTTTGTACTTGTATGGCTTCTAGCCGATTTTTAGATTAAGGTTGTTTTTCCCTTAAGGTGTCAGATGGTTTGGGCCTTCAGCGTAATTTAAGAACTGTTTTACGTAAAGCCTTTGGCATTTTTAAAATTAATGTTATTGCGTCTTAAGTGTTGGGCCTTCAGCCGTTTTTGAATTTAAGTTGTTTTGCTCTTAAAGTGTCAGATGCTTTGGGCCTTCAGCCTAATTAAGGAACTGTTTTAATGTAAGGCTTTGCCTTTTAAATTTCTGATTTTGGTTGAGCTTTAAGTTATTGGCCTTCAGCTGTTTTTAAATTAAAGTGGTTTTGCCCTTTAGGCATGAGATTGTACGGTGCATTCAGCCGCTAATTAAGTTCTAAAACTAAACCTGTGATTTTTTAAAATTTTTCTTTGCTCTTGTAATGTTTGATCAAATAAAAGGTTGTATGTTCGAGTGTAACTGACAGCTGCTTATTTTTGCCCCTTTCGACAACTTGAACTACCTGTCGTGTCCTGCGGGTTTAGCTGGGTGTCTCACCGTTCTAGCGGATCCCCAGAATATTTGTACTTGAAAAGGGGTCGTCAATTCGAAAAGGTTGAAAAACACTGAACTATGGAATAAGGGTGTCCGGTATTACAAAGAATGAACTATAAAAGACGAATACTGGAAACAATTAAGAGGAGGAAAATAAATTGTCCATGATATTTGATCTAGAAGAGACAGCGTAACAAAAGATGCTCTAGAAGGGATGATGACTGGAAAGGGGACCAGAGGTAGAAGAAGAACCAGTTAGTTGAGAAAATCAAGGTAATTGCATCATACACACCTACATAAAGGTTGGAGGAGCTGGAGGATGATGAACTTGCACTGACGGACCTGACTCATGTGCAGAACACATCATCATCATCATCATCTTCTTCTTCATCACTGTTATTATCATTGTCATCATTAAATAATCTTTCACAGTACTCGATGCGCTATAGCAATAATCATCTGTGTGAATGGTGCACGTATTGAGCGTTTCTTTCCACGAATCTCTTTTTGCTATCTACATTGCGCTTGCTAAACGGCGTTGTTTTGTCTGTGGATGCAGCACGGTCTTGTAAGTGTGGGGATCATAATGAAGCTTTTAAAATATAGGAGCAATAATTAAATACAAGTTGGGATTATGTTGCTCCCCACATCAGTTTCATTTCTTTCTGTGATCTACTTAATCCGCCAGCACATATAATGTAATTAAATAATGGCATTGTTCGTCACAAATAAGCATTCGGCGATTAGAGTAAGGGAAGTTTATCATAACTATTGCTTGTTCTTACTTCTGTGGTATAGTATATCGAATATTTCATTTGGCGTGGCACAGAGAAATGTCGTACTTAATTAGCTTTTAAATTAGATTGTATCACTTGAAAGGTATGTGTAGCATGGCATTTGTACAGTTTAGCATGTTGTGTGACGAAGTGGTCTCAGTTGTGTCAAAAGACCACTACAGACGCTAGGTATTTCATTACGCCATTGAAACTTTTTTGTAGCGCTCTATCACACACGTTACAAGAGATGCAGGGCACTAATTAATTTCACGCTACGCGAAGGAGTGCTTACTCGAATGAAAGACTGACATGATTTAAGTAGTACAAAACGTATTTTAAATATACTGCAGGAAAATGATTTCTGGAGTATTACAAATTTTGCAGAAAGAAAATGGTAATGGCCATCTCATTAACAAAGCACACCAAGAAAATGTTTTTGTGTAGTATCGCAGGCTATGGTGCAAATAATTTACTCTGAGAATATCTAAGAGACGTAAATAAGACGCTTTGATACTGAGTGCTTACCAGGCATACTAGAAAAAACGTAAGCCGGGTAAATAGTGAGTCGGGATGCGTTGGAACTGTGTTGGAGTAAGTAACCTCGCCAGAAAGAATCATGAGAACGAACAACGTTAGACCATTTTCCATGATGCAGCTTTTAATATGAGACAAGAGGAACTGACCATTAGATTGACGACAGTAAGGAAGAGAGGTGCCTACTGCGTTTTGCCTATTACTTTTCATTAAGCTGCTGTCTATGGAAAGTAATTATACCGACCAGACAGATGGTTGATGAAAGAAATGTTGATACATACTGAGAATCATTTCGCTGTTATGGAATGTCTATAAAACAAACTACATGGACTGATTGCTGCCTGGAAATGGAGGAAAAAAGCTCCTATGAACATGTGTCCGGAAATGCATCGTTGCCACGGTAGCTGGCGCTGACGAATGACAGTCCTTCTGACCGTGTGTTGTGTGTTCCTGGTGTTTGTGTACTGCCAAGCAGACGGAAACGGTCCAGAGTCACGGCTTTACCAAAAGAAGTACCTCCACTAATACCAACCACATCATACAACATTTCAAACACTTTTTGGGCGTTTGTTGGATCGTGGGGCCTTTTATACAGACGAACGTGCAGAGAGGCGGAGGACTGTGTGTACACCACATTTGGAGGACCGGATTCTACAGGATATTGAGACGAATCCTAACATAAGCTCGAAATCTGATGTACCATAGTCCGCCAACTCCCTACAGCTTCGTCTGCCTAAGAGGACACATGATTCTACAAACGCCCAAAATGGGATTGAAATGTTGTGTGATGTGTTTAGTGTCTGTGAGGTTACTTGTTATGGTGTAGCCGTGCTGCCTGTCAATCGTTTCTATATACTTCAGACACCGAGGTTAATATTCCACGATATACACTGCCGAAGATTTCACCTACGACCAATAAGAGGCGCCCACAGGCAGAAACATGGGTCTAGTCACTGACGTCATGCAGGAAATAAAACTGGCCGCCTTACATAGCATGATCTCAGTTCGTACCATGCTGTGCTGTAGTATTTGCCTCTCTAATGAAGTGTGTCCATGGCTGCTCACTATATCTCAAATGAACAACTCTTGACTGTGAATACACGGATACCGACAAATTTGCATGACCATAGAGTATCTGGCTTCTTCTCTTGGTGTGCTCTACAACTCCATGACACCTCGGGGACCCAGCGGAGGTCAAACACGTTTCAGGTGTCTTGTCTCAAATGCAGTTCGTACATGGGTTATAACTAAAACAGAGTGAATTCCACTGTTCTCTTTCGTTACAGTGGCTACGGATTTAAACTATAGTCCTAAATTCTTTTCTTTGGTGCCTGACTTCAGGAGCGCACCTGCCTCTGTAAGCTGTGCGACCGATACTTAAATGCGCTTACCTGCAGGATCTGCAGCACGTACCCCTAATTAAAAGTCAGAGCTCCTTCTCTTCCCATCCCAACTGCTGATCTCACACTGTAAGGTAACGCAACAGTTACCTAGCCCATAGCGGATCACACGAAGTAAACTGGATAAACACTGTAAGACGTTTGCATGGAACGTTTAGTAATTGTGTAGTAAATCTGGCTTCACTGTTCTCATATTTATTAAAACATAACCACAACATATTTTTTTCCAAACGGCACCTCGCAATTTCACTTCACTCTTTCGCAGACGACGCACTCGACCCATTACTCACTCTGATTAACAATGACCATCCAAGTCGTACCACTAGAGAGCTCTTGACTCACTTGAGACAGACAGAATCAGTACAGGATGGGTAGTACTTTGTTTAGATGATTTTCTTAAGGCACTTATGTTTTCGTACTTAGCTAGTTACAACGCACAAAAACTGAAATTATTGAATCAGCGAACGTAAAACATGGAGATGTCGTGCTCCGGTGCCTCCTTAAAATCGATCGAGGTCGCTCGATGCGACAGAATGGTGGTGCACCGAGAAGACTATAACATATCGTCAAATCTCCTTAGAAGCCAAACAAGGTTGTTTGTTTCAAAGGTGCCAGCAGCGGAGGCAATAGCAGAGTAGGTATTTGAGTTTATGGGAAGACGTCGTTCCTTTGAGCTATACTTTGAAATACCTTCTAGTGTAATCCTAGTTTTACAGTCCACTTTCAAGTGCATCTAAAAATTTAAAAACACACCATAATCTGAAGGAAGTTACATCATAAAAGTTATGGGTCTATACCGGTCATCGTGTTTATACATAGTATATACTAATTACCTATAAAAGTGCTTGACGCATCGTCCTTGTCTTGTCATACAAAACTCGCGTGCAATGCGGCACTGCGCAAAGCACAGTCTTCGAAGTGTATCATCTAGAGTTTAAAGTGCACTAAATGATAGTAGTAGCGCTCGAGAGTGGGCCATGCCCGAAACTAGTAATGTTACATAAAGCACAGTTTTAAAATACAACCCAGTGTAATCACACCTTTCCTAAATTTTTTCGAGGCTGTGGTGCCCACTTAGAAGAAAATGATTTCAGTTTAGCTGCTAGTGGACGATGAGCTTTCGGGACGGAGCACGCTCTCGGATCCGGAAGGAAATCGGTCGTATATTTTTCTTCAACCTAATCAACCCGGCATTTGCATTAATCGATTTAAAGAAACCGCGGAAAATACAGAAACGGATGCTGATACTAACATTTGAATGACTGACCTTTCTGGTATTTGTTAGCATTTTACTGTTGTTTTATCTCACTCGATTTGAGTGATAGTGTACGTGTAGTATAATCTTTTTCTAGCCGAAACATCAAGCAGGAAGGAGGAAAGAAAGATTACGGTTAACAGACGAACGTGCGAGATGAGTACAGACGGAACACTTGCCGAAATTAGGGTGAGGGTTGGTATGAAAACTGACTATCTTCGTCCCAATGTTTCCACTAACTGCCATAGGGGAACCAAGAAAAATCTCATTCTGGATGCTCAGAGAGTAATTTGATTGACCGTTCTCTTGAATTAGAGTCTGTTGTTTCATTCTGTTCACCATCTCTGTCGCAGGGAGTGAGAGGGTTTGAGTACTGTGCACATTTTTTTTCTACTAACATGACCTCCAATCAATAGCCAGACTTTTGAAAAAACCAATAATTTAAGACGAAAGGATATCAAATAAGGAGAGCAAGAATGTTAAATTAGTAACTGATAACTATCGAGCCATTTACACCTATGTCCCATAAATCCCTTCTCTCCTTGAAAGCAGTCTCTTTCACATAACATAGCAACTGAAAGTTGGTTATCAAAGAAATACCTGCGCAAGAGTACCTGGCGATGGCTATCTCTACTATTCACAAAATTCAGACACTTCAGAAGCAGAATCATTCAAATAAAGAGGTGAGGTGATTCAAGTCTAAGCCTCACTGTGTCGATGAGTGAGATTTCGCTATGTATCGACGGAGTATGGCTATGTGCAACTACTGGTGAAGTGGTTTGTTGATTTTTCAACAGTTGGTGCAGTACTGTCAACATATTTTCAATCATTAAAACCTATTAACCTGATTTATAGATTTTTCAAATCTTTATTTTTCTCCTGTAAAATTCACTTATTGTGACTTGAGGTTGAATCATTTTGACCTCTTGAAACATAGCTTAAATTAGATGGCACGGAAGGAGCCCTACCACACCATGGTGATAGTGAAAAAGCTTGTGGCGCGGGGAGGGGGACTGTCTGCAAGTTGTCAGAGAGTCTTCGATCACTAACACACGACCAATACAAGCGCAGGAGGATGTCTCTCAGGACATAATACTTCTCCCACATGAATCCTGCGTTCGTGGACCACTGCAGGTTACGGGCCGCCTTCAACTCGATGACGGCGTTTGTGGAGACGACCATCGACGTAGTGCAGCAAAGATGTGATTCACCGGAGGAGCTGACACGTTTCCATTGATCGGCGGTCAAATCCCGATGACCCCTTGCCCACTGCAATCGTAACTGACGATGTCGTTGAGTCAACATGTGAACACGTATGGGTGGCCCGCTGCGGAGCTCCATGTTCAACAATGTACGATGGACGGTGTGCTCCGAAACACTTGTTCATGCATCAGCACCGCACTCTTTCGGCAGGGATGGCACAGCTCACCATCTATCCTACTTTACAGAGCAGACTAGCCTACGAACCACGCGATCTGTGAAGAGTCGTGGAAACTCAACCATTTAGATCATAGTGGTAGTTTCACTTGTGAAGGGTCCACTTGTACGTGGAGCACGATTTTGTAATATAATTCGTGATAAATGACCTGAAACAATTGTCATATGTAGAAGAGAGTCTATTTCGGACACCACTGAACCAAAGATGATGCCTGAGTGGCAGAATCGATTGTGCACAGCTGGCCATTAAAATTGCTACACCAAGAAGAAATGCAAATATTAAATGGGTATTCATTGGACAAATACATTATACTAGAACTGACATGTGATTACGCAATTTGGATGCATAGATCCTGAGAAATCAGTACCCAGAACAACCACCTCTGGCCGTAATAACGGCCTTGATACGCCTGGGCATTGAGTCAAACAGAGCTTGGATGGCGTGTACAGGTACAGCTGCCCATGCAGCTTCAACACTATACCGCAGTTAATCAAGAGTAGTGACTAGTGTATTGTGACGAGCCAGTTGCTCGGCCACCATTGACCAGACGTTTGCAATTGGTGAGAGATCTCGAGAATGTGCTGGGCAGGACAGCAGTCGAACATTTTCTGTATCCAGAAAGGCCCGTACAGGACCTGCAACATGCGGTCGTGCATTATCCTGCTGAAATGTAGGTTTTCGCAGGGATCGAATGAAGGGTAGAGCCACGGGACGTAACACATCTGCAATGTAAGGTCCACTGTTCAAAGTACCGTCAGTGCGAACAAGAGGTGACCAAGACGTGTAACCAATGGCACCCTATACCATCACGTCGGGTGATATGCCAGTATGGCGATGACGAATACACGCTTCCAATGTACGTTCACCGCGATGTCGCCAAACACGGTTGCGACCATCATGATGCTGTAAACAGAACCTGGATTCATCCGAAAATATGACGTTTTGCCATTCGTGCACCCAGGTTCGTAGTTGAGTACACCATCGCAGGCGCTCCTGTCTGTGATGCACCGCCAAGGGTAACCGTAGCCATGGTCTCCGAGCTGATAGTCCATGCTGCTGTACACATCTCGAACTGTTCGTGCAGATGGTTGTTGTCTTGCAAACGTCCCCATCTGTTGTTCAGGGATCGGGACTTAACTGCACGATCCGTTACAGCCATGCGGCTAAGATGCCTGTCACCTCGACTGCTAGTGATACGAGGTCGTTGGGATCCAGCACGGCGTTCCGTATTACCCTCCTGAACCCACCGATTCCATATTCTGCTAACGGTCATTGGATCTCGACCAACGCGAGCAGCAATGTCGCGATACGATAAACCGCAATCGTGATAGGCTACAATCCGACCTTTATCAAAGTCGAAAACGTGATGGTACGCATTTTTCCTCCTTACACGAGGCATCACAACAACGTTTCACCAGGCAACGCCGGTCAACTGCTGTTTGTGTATGAGAAATCGGTTGGAAATATTCCTCATGTGAGCACGTTGTATGTGTCGCCACAGGCACCAACCTTGTGTGAATGCTCTGAAAAGCTAATAATTTGCATATCACAGCATCTTCTTCCTGTCGGTTAAATTTCGCGTCTGTAGCACGTCATCCTCGTGGTGTAGCAATTTTAATGGCCAGTAGCGTAAGTAGCGGCGCGCGGAGCGCAGTAGCAGTTGCCATAGCACTCTGTAATAGGTAGGATGTAAGGCTTAAAGCTAGTAGCTAGCTGTGAGAATTTAGTAGTTTGTCTATGGACGCAGAATAATACAGTTTTTATAAAATAAACATATGAAGAGTATTGTTTGCGCTCACACAGAGCCCTTAAACATTAGGTCGTAGTCATTTTTATAAAAGTGTACTTACCATTAACAAATATTGCCACTGTCCATGGCAATTAGAGAAGAGTAATGAATTGATACTGTAACTCATGGATAAAGCAACTGGAACAAATTTGTAAGGTAATGTAATTTTGTGTATTTAGTTTTAAGTATTCAGCAACGCAATGTGGCTTTCGGTAATTTTTACAGTGCTGAGCCTTGAATGTATGAACCAAGTATTTTCCATCAGATTTAATATGTAGGTTGATTAGGTATACCCGATTTGTAATATTTTGTGTGTTTTGTTATCCTGATACAGAGAAGCTAAGTTTTGGAATCTATTTTTTCAAACGATGTCAGACTTTTGTCATATAACAATCCAAGGGTGTTTAATTACGACAGTAAGTGATATTTGTGGGACAGTTGCGAAGTTCACATTTTGAAGTTAATGTAAAATGTTTCATATCAGATTCTGTGAAGGAGAAACTTTATTTAGAATTCAATTTTCAAACTGTAGCATTTGGTTCAAAATGGCTCTGAGCACCATGGGACTTAACTTCTGAGGTCATCTAGAACTTAGAACTACTTAAACGTAACTAACCAAAGGACATCACACACATCCATGCCCGAGGCAGGATTCGAACCTGCGACCGTAACGGTCGCGCGGTTCCAGACTGTAGCGCCTAGCATTTGGTATTGGAATATCCCCTTATCCGTACCTCATCGTCTTGCATGTCGTGTTTATTGAAACCCAATGAATATTTTCTTTAAAGAAATTTTTCAGTCAGCGTCAGAAAATATTAATGAGCCAGAATCAGAAAAGTGTTAATGTTTGTAACAGCGTCAGTGCGGTCAGCATTGCACAGCGCTGATCCAATATGCAGTATTTTCACAGAACATTTGCAAGATTTTTCATTTATCAACCAATCTACTGATATATATTGTATGAAGCTATCTTACGCCCGGCATTGCACTTCGCTGTGCCAAGTTTGAATGTTTTCTGTGTCTAATGTGGAGAGAACAGAATGCCAAGATTACATCCTTTGCGACTCTAGAGCTAATGAAAATTTATTTCATTGTTCATTAACATAGGGACTTTTATTGCAAAGGGCCATAGAACTAGGTCCTGGGTAAATATCAGAGGAATTGATTGCATTATGAAAATTGCAAATTTGTTAACCAGATTAAGTTGTTTAATTTATTTTGGATTATAGTAAAACTGATGAAGCACACCATTGCTCAACAACACATCACACAGTAAATTTGCATAAGACAAACATTACGCGCTACCTATTCACTGGCAAACAAAAACACAAATCTTTTAAGAGAACGTTACACACTGTACTTCTACCTCCTTCCGTAGATGCTCACGACTGTAGCACGGGAACACACGACCAGTTTCGCTGGCTTAGAGATACTCGTTCACAGGTTCTGCGTAATAATAATCTGCCCTTTGTCAAAATCGGTTATATCAAAAGATTTCCCCACTTGCAACCCATATCTTCACTAGGGTGATACCCAGTCTGTGTCTGCCCGGCTTACATACTTTTGTTACCGCGTTACGCACCCGCGACACCACCAGGTGGCATCCAACGTCGCGATGGGCAGCGGTCGTAACGTTTTGGCTGATCACTGTGCACACGTGACAAAAAGGAGAAGCACTTAGAACACACAATAGGATGTCGAAGTAACTAAATTATAGCTGCAGTTCTGTGTGACTAGCAGAAAGGTGACGACAGTGTTTAGTGTGGTACTCAGGTCTGGTAGGATACAAAAGAGGTGTGAACAGAGTCAGATATTGAGTGATCACTGTGAAGGACTTGCAGATGTGGTGCACACGTTGAGACAGCGTTATCAGCACCTGACGGCACTTTAAAGTGGCCTCATTGTGGGTCTCCATTTGTCCGGCTGGTCAAATATTGCAATATACAGATTCGTTGGACATTCGAATGTGACAGAGATCCGATTTAGGATTGCATGAGACGTCAAGTATCATCAAGTTTCCTGTCGACCACCTCTGACCCTCGTAATGGAGGATCGCCGTACTGTGCACCAAGCACATCCTAACCACTTCACATCTGCGAATGATCCGAGGACACGTAATGGACCCTATGCAACTTTCTGTGTATCCTGCACTACTGGTCGGAGACTAGCAGCAGCCGGTATAGGAAATTACTGTCCCATGCGTAGGCTGCCATTAACGCCGCAACACAAAAGCAGTTGAGTGTAGAATTGGTGCCGCGAGGGGGACGCAAGGATTGTTGATGGATGACATCACATTGTGTTTAGCAATGTATCGCGGTCCTGTACTGATTAGGGTGACCATCATGGGCGAGTACAGCGGCGACGTGGTGACCTGTCCTATTCTTCCAGTTTCGGAGAGGTGCATCAAGATTACTCCTTGCATCAGGGTGAGGGGAGCTTTCGGATTTGACATAAAGTAACGGTTGATAATGATTGTTGGTGCTATTTTTAACAGTAAAATGCTCGTTCAAACATGTAACATGTCTCTACAAACTGTCTCCGTGATGTTGAGGTATTCACACGAACAGCTTGAGCCCGAGATCTGTTGTCGACGAAACATGTGTGGGATGTCGGACTTTGGCTTGGTCCCAGTGCCATTATTCAGGATATCAAGGACAAGCCTTAATGCCTTAACAGTTGTTGTCCAGCTTGCCTCAGGAGAGAATACAGTGGCTTTACGACATCTTTCTCTATCGAAACAGTGCATGTACCCACACCAGAACATTTGAAATCTTACTTTGATAAGTGGGTCATACTGCCAACTAGTTTTTACATTTGACTCCAGTTTGTAATCGCAGCAACACGCATATTTCTCAACCTGTGAAGTTTCATTTCGTTTCCTCCTCACCTTCTCCGTACTTTACACTTTTTGTCAGATATTGTATTAACATTATGTCATTACATGTATTGTCCACGAGAAGGAGACATGAGTGGCAGTAGAGACTGAGAAAGTGACAGGAACGTACAAGTAAAATATTAAAGCTGATTATTTTTATGGTGCGAAAATTACGGCAGTAGAGACACGACAGTCAGATGGGTGAAAATGAGGTATTTACTCCAAGAAGAAGTAAATAGAGCACACAATAATTATTTCACTGATGATAATGCTGTAATTCACTGCAATTATTGTAATATGAAAACCACAAGAAAATAACAACTTTGCTAAAACTTTAGAGCTTTTGCATGGGAATGGAATTCAGGTAGCTAAGAAACTCTGAAAAAAAAATTGTGTCCTACGTGGGAAAGGGTTTACAAAGGAGCTACACTAAACAAGTCAGCTTGTACGGTCGAGGCGACATAGTTTCAACAAAGATGTACTACATATTTTCTACGAAAAAGAGAAGCATCAGAGCTCAAGTGGTCAGCGGCTTCTTCAGGGGAAAGGTGGATTCAATACACTTTATACTGTGGATGAATGTCAAAGTATACGAATAATATCGCAAAACAAACATACTGGTCAGCGTGTAATTGTTGTGCTGTGCACAGCGCGTGGTGAAGATGTGTGGCGTAAAATGCCGCTCGACGCATAAAGTTACTGGAATACTTACTATTATCCTCCCCCCCCCCATCCCCCCCTCCCCGCCACGAACCATATCCCTCTTTCTCGATCACAAACTCGACGGTACTGTGGTGCTGTAACCCTAGACAGATCTTCAGTTTGCTTTGCCAGCTAATATCTACGTATGCACTATGTTTTAATAGCGCTATTACGATAAACTAACGAAAACAGAGATTCTTAATCTCTCTCAGCAAAGAAGAATTTATGGAAATTGATGCTGAAGTCAGTGACATCTCGAGCTTTTCTAAGAAGGGTTTTATGGAAAGCCTCCAACACACTGCACTCTTAAAAATGCGCTATAATGTTCGGACACTATATTAAGTAAGTGGACGAATAGAAACCTCGCAAACAGACGCTCTTGGCTCTGGAAAACTCGAATTAGTAAACATATAGCCCAAAAAATTGATTATACAAATGTCTGACCAACAAACTCACAAATGAGATACATTAAAATAACTACTCCTGACAATGAAATATGCTTAAACTACTTGACACAATCAAGGCACCAGATTCTGACTGAATTCCATTTAGTTTTACGTCGAATACACTACTGAAGTAGGCCCTTTCCTAGGTATTGGGTGCACACTCAGTTCTTGTTACAACCAAAATTTTGTGAAATCAGGTGCCTCTGGTGGTGCTGTAAGGGGGTCCCGCTAGTATTGTGCTTGGGGATGGCTCAAACTGTTCGAGCAGTTGACGTCACTTTTATGTGGTGGCAAGATTTTTGCTGCCATACGTTTAATATTTGATTTCTTCTCGATATATATATATATATATATATATATATATATATACATATATATATATATATATATATATATATATATATATTAAATTATCGTTTAAGAAGCAAAATCGGATTATTAACCATTTCATTGGTCCAGCATCACATACTAACACTTTCTGGAGTACTGCATCCCTGGGAATTAATTAGAACTGAGTGCTGAATGAAAGTGCGACATGGGCAATGCGTTCCTCAGAAGCCGTTATAGGCCAATGAGGGGCTGGAAAGAGAGTTGTCGTATTCTGCACGGGCGATCATTTTCTGCCCCGAGAGAGAGAGAGAGAGAGAGAGAGAGAGAGCAGAGAGATGAGAAGGCACTTACAATGCTGGCAGCTGCAGAATCCCCATAGTGTGTATAGTGTCGGCGGGTGATTGCACTGTGGTGGGCTGAAAAACAAAAGTCAGAATTGTGTGCGTGGTGAATGAGCATTGGGGGTGGGGGGGTGGGGTGTGGGGGGGAGGGAGGTGGAACAGGGCGACAAGGCATCCATTTAACTTTTATAGAGTAAACCACCATTTGGCTGCGTATTATTGTGTTTTCCTTCTGTGCTGTCTAGATTTCGGCTTTGAAACCATTATTATCAAATACATGCTAAAAGTAGTCAGTCCATTATTACGTCATATCTATCAAGGCAGTCCAAAGCAGGTACACAAGACTAACTCATTTCTTTAAAACGTAACGTTCAAAGATTTCTTGTTTACCTACTTTGGACTACCTTAAAAAATATGACATGATAATGGTCTAACACCCTTAGCTTTGTACTTGATAACGGCACAAAACCCGAAATCTATATAGTTAAGAAGATAAATGTAGTAAAAAAAAATGAAATGATCGTAGGGCATTGCCGGCCGGGAGGCCCCATCCGGCGAAGTTCGGCCGCTGAGTGCGATTCTTATTTCAGTCGACGCCACATTGGGGGACTCGCCTGCCGATGATGAGGATGAAATGATGATGAGGGCACCACAACACCCAGTCCACAAAGGGAGAAAATCTCCAACCCGGCCGGAAATCGAACCCGGGTCCGCCGCATGGGAGGGAAACACGTATCTACTCAGTTAAGCAGGCGGACATAAATATAGTAATGCACAGTCAAATGACGATTTACTCCTGTAATAGGCGTTACATGGCTGTGACTCAACACCGTCGAAAACCTTTTAACCCATTTCAGTGTGAAGTAAATCACTGGATTACAAATGATAGTCTTGAACTGACCTCCAAGGAATCTTGTTACAGGTAACGCTGGGGCATGATCCGCACTGAACAGCAGAGACATGTAATTTGGTTACTAGAGTGCTAAGGATGTTGAAGGGAAAGTGAAAACTTCCAGAAAAGCTTTAGAAAGGAATATGAGCTTCACGTGATTAGCTGGTAGATTGATGACCCATGTATTGGGGACAATGTTTTTCTAATGGCCTCCGGGATTCGTGGCCTGGGCGCAAACGTGGACGCTGAATGTCTAGGAGGCAGTGAACTTATGGCGTGGATACAGTACTGTTCGTGGATCGAGTGAAGACCCTTCCTTCTGGGATCGATCTAGGGACTCTGCTGACGAGAGTCACAGCGGAGAATCTGGCGGTTACATTTGGAGAACTGTTGATTTGGCCACAAGGAGCACGCGAAGTCGTTTTTATATAAACAGAGTTGTAATTCTGTTTACTCGAGTGATGATTCTTTACTTGTTTGTGGACTGTAACACACACTGAAATGCTCCTTTATGGAAGAATAGTTTAGCCAAATTCCTGTTCCTGGCTAGGGAACAAACAGAAATCTTGATTTGTGTTCTTCTCGTACTGTGTTAATCTCAGCCCTAGAGGTTTGCTGACGGGATACTGCGTCCACTCTGTAGGCCAAGAATTTCAGGTATACCAGGCACATCGTCTGCATTGCGGCCAGCGCCCCAATGAGCAGTAGTTCTAAGTTCTAGGGGACTGATGACCTCAGTAGTTAAGTCCCATAGTGCTCAGTATATTGCTATCCCTACTTCAATAGATGATGTACGCGTTTCAGTTTGGTGGACGGTAAAATACTCAGAGTAAATATGTTGAATTCCATTTGCTTGTCCACTGAGCTTTTCCGTGAAAGTGCCAGTGAGAATGTAGGTCTTCAGATTCTCATCCTCAATCACTAACAGTCAACTTTTTATCTGTCTAATAAATGAGGAACGGTGTAATGAAAGTCACACGTAAGTCCTGAGACTCTGGGTATTACATTTAGGGTAGAATTCGATATTGTGTACTTAATATTTATAGAATTATTTGCACTCTACTTTTTTTAGAATCAATCATTAACAGCATCCAAGTTGTGATTCAGTCTAGTGATAACCAGTCAGAAATAATTGGTTTGATTTGCTATGCTGAAGTGAAGTAAAACCACGACACAACACTTTGGTTTATGGAAATCCCTAGGTGTATGTTGTCAATGGCAGGGTCGTTTTATTTATTTGTAGGCGAGAGAATTCCATTGCGGGGGCAACATTAGGCGACCACGTATACACACTATACGTGTTACAAACACCACGCGAATTTAGCCAGTTCGAGATATTTCGAACGCCGCTTGATCTAGCGACTTCTGTTTGCCCTATCTGCAAGACGTGTCTTGGAATTATTAAGATATTGTGAATTTTAATCATAAAAGTTGCAGTGAAATCGATTCAGCATTATCTATAGAGTGCAGATGATATGCAAACACAATCCCTAATAAATAAATAAATAATTTCACGATGCATCCTGACTCTCGAGCTTTAACTCGTTCTGCGATATAATGAAGTCTTTCAGTATTATCTCTATGACGGGTATGCCATTGATATTTATATTCGCAATTGAAGATACAGTCAATCTAATATGATTTATTTCTTTTATTGTGGAATTAATTTTCTTCCTTGAATCAAACTGAATGTTACCAATTTCTTTAAAGATAATTAAAAACTGGTAATTTTTCACGTTTTTAACTACGTGAACAGGGATCGAAACTTCTCATTTGCAAATCACTTTGTAATTTATTGTAGTCTCTAATAACCAAATGTAAACAGCGTACGGCGTTCAGTGTCGAGTAATATTTTCGAAGGACAGTACTATCATCTTTGACAGTCAGATTTAGACAAAAAAGCACCGTAAATGCTTATATATGGTATCCGTAAATGCTATAAGTGAACTCTTGTGAAGTATATCAAATACAACAATTTTTTAGTTCCTCGCGATTGCTTGCTGCGCACCGCATTAGTAAAACGTCGTGTGATCTTTAGAGCAGCACTCGACACTGTATCGAGCTCTGCGACGTGTTGGGTAATCTCGAACTCTTTCAAACGCAAGCCCTAGGACCCGCACCCTGCGTGTGGTGCCTCCAGCAGCAGGTGGTCGTATCCGGTCTGCTCCCCACTCGTGCGTTGTAGGCTCCACGCTAAGGCCCTACATCTCCGGATTGGCTCTGCGTCTTGAGACTCTGGGGCGCTGTCTGTTGAACGCCTGCCAAGTCACTGGGTCCTTTCTGTGGCCGGGTATAAACTTCCCATCTGCTATCAGCCACTGACGAAGATTCTGAGTCCTAGATGTACTCGTTTTGTACTATACCTGGCTTTCGTAATTGATTTTGTTTAGAAGAATTGTTGCTGGATCTGTGTTGTTTGCACTCATTCATTTCAGAATCGAATTTATTTGTCTCTCTCTCGGGCTGGGAAGGTAAGAGTGTTTGTACAACCGCTACACTCACCATGAGAGGTGCGGTTTGCGTCGCCAGCTACACTGCATTACATGTCGAGAAGGTCATCATCGTCTTTACTCTGTAGCACATGCTCAATCTCTCTCTCTCTCTCTCTCTCTCTCTCTATCTCTCTCTCTCTCTCTCTCTCTCTCTCTCACACACACACACACACACACACACACACACAAATACTATGGGTTAGAATTTTTGTCTGGGATATATTGTGTCACAACCAAATTCAATTCTGTTCCAGTCCTCTAGTTACGACCAAGGTTTCCGGGAAGTTTCCTCTGACTTTAAATGAAATTTTCTAATTCTTTTCCTTGACTTGTAGTGTGAAACATTTCTTCTTGCCAAATTTCATTTTCCTTCGTCAAGGAACCTTAGGGTTCCCGGGTTCGATTCCCGGCGGGGTCAGGGATTTTCTCTGCCTCGTGATGACTGGGTGTCGTGTGCTGTCCTTAGGTTAGTTAGGTTTAAGTAGTTCTAAGTTCTAGAGGACTGATGACCATAGATGTTAAGTCCCATAGTGCTCAGAGCCATTTGAACCATTTTTGAAGTACTTTATAGGTTTTACTGAGTGAGCTGGCAAGTATTAAAATATGTGACATAATTGACCGTAGCCGCGCGGTCTGAGGTGCCTTCTCACGAACGCGCGGCTCCCACCCGTCGGAGGTTCGAGTCCTCTCTCAAGCATTGGTGTGTGTTGTCCTTAGCGTAAGTTGGATTAGGTTGTGTGTAAGCCTAGGAACCGGTGGCCTCAGCAGTTTGGTCTCATAGGAACTTACCACAAAATTCCAAAAATTGGCCGTATCTTTTCGTTGCATTGTCTTAGATGCTTAACGTTTTTACACCACCAAAGGACTATAGGCTTCAGTACCTGAAACGAATTTCATCTTGATACACGTGTCCTCCATTGGGAAAATGGGATCTTAACAGACGGAGTGACAGACAGACAGTCGGAAAAAGGACTGAGTGATACAATTACAGATCAACAACTTAGGATTTTTCCTTTATTTGTACTGTGAAACGTTTCTTCTCGTCAAATTTCAATTCTAGGTCAACGGTAAATAGCCTGTAGGTTTTGCTGAGTGGGTTTCCGAGTATCAGGGCAGTATATTTTGGCTGCATTGACTTAGAAGCTTCAACTTTTTAAATCGCCAAGGGACTGTAGACGTTAATATGTGACGTAAATTTCAAACTGATACGTCTACCCATTTCTGAGAGAAAGAGTTTTTAACAGACAGACAGACTAATGTATCGCCAAGTAATCCTATAAGGGCTCCGCTCTTACAGATTGAGGTACGGACCCGTTACAAATCAAGTTTACAATACCTGAACAAGAAGTTGGCCGACTGCACCAATGAACTGATTGTTACTTATCCGATTCAAAAAAATGGTTCAAATGGCTCTGAGCACTATGCGACTTAACTTCTGAGGTCATCAGTCGCCTAGAACTTAGAACTAATTAAACCTAACCAACCTAAGGACATCACACACATTCATGTCCGACGCAGGATTCGAACCTGCGACCGGAGCGGTCGCTCGGCTCCAGACTGTAGCGCCTAGAACCGCACGGCCACTTCGGCCGGCTTATCGGATTCAATCGGAACGGTTCGAGACGGTAACCTTTTTGTCGCATGGCAGATGACGTCAACGACAAAGGCCAGATGATAGGGGCCCGGGGGCAGGGAACGTGCATCTCGGAAGCGGGTTAGCTGCTCGACTGTTCACGTGCTACTCCTGCGAGCGACTACGGAAGCTGGAACACGGACGGTGAACAACGAGCAGGGGGATCGACAGCAGACGACCTTTGCGTGTTGCCATGTTGACCCAGCAACATTGTTGATTACCATTCCAGTGAGCACAACAGAGTCGAAATTGGATCGTGGATCAACGAAAACCAGTCGCCCGGTCAGATGAACCACCTTCCTTGTTAGACCAGGATGATGGTGGCGTATGGATATGGATACGTCGTCATACAGCTGCTCAAAACAAGGACAGCGCCCCAGATGCAGCCTGGTGAGTGGCAATAATGTGTCCCCATAGATGGCCGACACTTACCTGGGCTTTCACGGGTAATAATTGGTAATAATTGATGGCGCCATGACAGCTGTAGACTACGTGAACATTATTGTGGAGCTTCTGCATAACTTAGTGCTTTATTTTTTTCCCCGGCTGCGATGGAAAATCCCAGCAGGATAATTGTACATGTCACAATATCAGAGCTTGATTGCGAAGTCAGGTTGATGTCTCGGCCACTAAAATTCTCCTGATCTGAAACAGATGCTTCTCACGTTGCACACTATTGGACGCCAGTTGCGAGCCCGTAATTTATGACAACTGCATGAACCGTGCGTAGAAACTGGTGGCACATACTTCTGGAAACCTACCAAGGACTTATTCAATTCACGCGGAGTCGTTACTGAACTGCGTTCCAGAAGTATACTAAGCAGTTGGACGTAATGTTTTGGCTCATCAGTGAAAGTGGAAGGTATAATTTACGAAGTAGTCTGGATAGATTTATTTGCATTATGTGCAGTTAGAAGTCCTAAGTAAGGGAACTGTGATCATTCAGTACTACGTCTGGGCAATAGCCGTATGTTTATTAATTTCTATTATTTCAGTTTGGTTCATATTCCTCCATTTGTGGATGTTGTGTAGCACTTCATGTGCATCTTGTTAGTGCGGCCTTCATTAAGCAAGTAGTGAGCAAAGTGAATCGCCTTTCCTAATCATGTAATGTTTATAGTGTTTCTACAATCGGGTGTATTTTGCTAGACTGGTCTATATACACTCCTGGAAATGGAAAAAAGAACACATTGACACCGGTCTGTCAGACCCACCATACTTGCTCCGGACACTGCGAGAGGGCTGTACAAGCAATGATCACACGCACGGCACAGCGGACACACCAGGAACTGCGGTGTTGGCCGTCGAATGGCGCTAGCTGCGCAGCATTTGTGCACCGCCGCCGTCAGTGTCAGCCAGTTTGCCGTGGCATACGGAGCTCCATCGCAGTCTTTAACACTGGTAGCATGCCGCGACAGCGTGGACGTGAACCGTATGTGCAGTTGACGGACTTTGAGCGAGGGCGTATAGTGGGCATGCGGGAGGCCGGGTGGACGTACCGCCGAATTGCTCAACACGTGGGGCGTGAGGTCTCCACAGTACATCGATGTTGTCGCCAGTGGTCGGCGGAAGGTGCACGTGCCCGTCGACCTGGGACCGGACCGCAGCGACGCACGGATGCACGCCAAGACCGTAGGATCCTACGCAGTGCCGTAGGGGACCGCACCGCCACTTCCCAGCAAATTAGGGACACTGTTGCTCCTGGGGTATCGGCGAGGACCATTCGCAACCGTCTCCATGAAGCTGGGCTACGGTCCCGCACACCGTTAGGCCGTCTTCCGCTCACGCCCCAACATCGTGCAGCCCGCCTCCAGTGGTGTCGCGACAGGCGTGAATGGAGGGACGAATGGAGACGTGTCGTCTTCAGCGATGAGAGTCGCTTCTGCCTTGGTGCCAATGATGGTCGTATGCGTGTTTGGCGCCGTGCAGGTGAGCGCCACAATCAGGACTGCATACGACCGAGGCACACAGGGCCAACACCCGGCATCATGGTGTGGGGAGCGATCTCCTACACTGGCCGTACACCACTGGTGATCGTCGAGGGGACACTGAATAGTGCACGGTACATTCAAACCGTCATCGAACCCATCGTTCTACCATTCCTAGACCGGCAAGGGAACTTGCTGTTCCAACAGGACAATGCACGTCCGCATGTATCCCGTGCCACCCAACGTGCTCTAGAAGGTGTAAGTCAACTACCCTGGCCAGCAAGATCTCCGGATCTGTCCCCCATTGAGCATGTTTGGGACTGGATGAAGCGTCGTCTCACGCGGTCTGCACGTCCAGCACGAACGCTGGTCCAACTGAGGCGCCAGGTGGAAATGGCATGGCAAGCCGTTCCACAGGACTACATCCAGCATCTCTACGATCGTCTCCATGGGAGAATAGCAGCCTGCATTGCTGCGAAAGGTGTATATACACTGTACTAGTGCCGACATTGTGCATGCTCTGTTGCCTGTGTCTATGTGCCTGTGGTTCTGTCAGTGTGATCATGTGATGTATCTGACCCCAGGAATGTGTCAATAAAGTTTCCCCTTCCTGGGACAATGAATTCACGGTGTTCTTATTTCAATTTCCAGGAGTGTAGATAATTTTATCATGGTTTGGGGCCGCAGTCAAGTAATACTTTTTATATAAAAGTTTCACTATTTGACTGTATAGATAATTTATTCTACTGTACAGTCGTTATTTCAACCTTCGCCGTTTTCAAGTACCAGAATGTAGAGCATGAGCAGATTTCTGTAAACGAAGTCATCGTAGAAACATATTAATCTTGGTAATGTAACGCTGGTGTCACAGCATAAAAACGAGTGCTAGACACTTTGTAAATACGCTCTCGTTTTTATGTTGTGACACCCGCATTATACAACCAAGTTTAATATATCTCTACGACGAGTTTATAGAAACGTAATCATGCCCAACGTTGTGGTACTTGAAAATGGACAACGGCCGCAATCATTACTGTGCACTACAATAAACGATATAAACATTCAAGCGGTGGAAAGTTCATAAAAGGCGCTATATAGAATTGCCACTATTACAAGTTATCTTGTAACTTCCACTCTTAGAAGACGTGCTTTCCTTAGCATTGAACAAAACGTGTACAGTTGTTCGCATAACGTTCCTAAAGTTCCTAGATTTAAGATTTGTGGCCACATCCATAGAGGATTTTCCTAAATAGGGAACTGTGCACTATTCACTGAGGCCATGGGCCGAGTATGACACCTGTGTCACAGAGCTGCGGAGTGCTATTGATAGCTCTCACGGTTCTACATCTACGTCCACATGCCTTCTCTGCAGTTCACTCTTAAATACCTGACAGAGGCTTCATCGAGCCACCTTCTGACAATTTCTCTATCGCTCACTTCCCGAGAAGCTAACAGTAAAGTCGGACACTTAAATCTTTCCGTGTGAGCTCTTATTTCTCTTATTTTATTACGATGATAATTTCTCCGCGTGTAGGATGGCGGAAATAAAATATTTTCACATTCGGGTGAGAAAATGGGTGATTGTAATTTCGAGGAAAGGTCTTGCCACAACGAAAACGCCTATGATTCAATGATTGCTCCTCCAGCTCTCGTATCGTACCAGTGAAACTCTCTCATTTTACCTTGTAACCGTAATTTAACTGATTACTTTTAGTACTCACGTGGTTACATCAAACTTCCCATTATTTATCGGAAATTCCCACTTTTCACGCCATACAGATATGTTGTCTAAGTCGCAGCTGATTTTTATCTTATGATGACTTTACTACAGGGTAAATGGAAGCACCATTTGCACACCATTTAAGACGACTGCTCCGATAGTCTCCTAAGTAATTTACATACGAGGGTTGGAACTTTAATAGTGGCAACTATTTATTTACAGCTCGTACAAAAGATAGGTGTTTCAAAGTTTTACTGACCTTCAAAGTAGTCACCAGCATTGTGTATAACCCGTTGCCAGCACTGTGGAAGTCGAGGATACTCTTGGCAGTGATAGTTGTGTTGACAGTTTGAGCGGCGCGGTCTACTGACCGACAAATATGTAGTAGTTCTGGAGCGAATGCCGTGAAATGTTTCCTTCGGTTTAGAAATCGAGTTGACCTCTCCAGGGCTTCGGTCAGGGGAGTGCAGTAGGTGGTATAGCACTTAGCAGCCCCATCAGTTAAACAAATCAGTAACAGCTTGCATTGTACAAGCTTAAGCATTGTCCTGCAAAATGATGGTCAGGTCCTGCAGAAAGTGTCATCATTTCTGTCTCTAAGCTTGTCGTAGGTTGTGTTCCAAAAATGAACAACGTAGAGAATGAAGTGGTGACACTTTCTGCAGGATCTGACATTCATTTTACAGGACAGTGTGTGGATGCAAGCTGTTACTGATTTGTTTGACTGATGGGGCTGCTAATTGCTATACCACCTACTGCACTCCCCTGACTTAAGGCCTCGTGAGTTGTCGGAGGTGATTATAATAATATGGCGTCTCTTCGCACACCGTCAGAGAGATCATGAATTGTAGCTGTGTTGGAGAAGAGTGAAGAAAGCTATCATTTGTGGTTGTATCAAAGGAACCACAGTAGAATTAGGCAGATGTCATTTGAGGACTGGTGGAAATATTAATTAAGGTTAGCTTGTTGGTGATCTGAAGCCACTTAGTTCTTGAATAGGATGGTGATGAACGTTCTAAATATGTAAACATCACGAACGAGAAACTCCGGGAGTGCAGGCAAATCAAGGCGAAATCGTGGTAACATGCCAACAGAGTCAAATTTTTCGCGGAGCAATTACTTTTGACGTGAAGTACACAAACAAGACACAAATCAAAATTAAAGAGGTAATCGAAAATGAGATCTCAATCATTGTCCGTCTGACGTTCAGCAATCCATGAAAGAGAGAGGAAACATCATTTGCGCTGTACAATGTGCCTAACATTTAGAAAGCTATTGGCCATCTGAGTTATTATTGTAATATACATTTCGAACCAGCGAAGAACTATACTTTTTTACATCGATCTATGGATAAATACAACATCAACGTGGTACATATTAATGAAGAAACCAAGGCGCTAGATCTCTCTGGCTAGATCCTCGCAGGTACATTTTAAGTGGAACAAGGACATCCTGACTGAGTGTCAAATGCAGCCAACCTCTGCTTGAAATTCAAGAATAAGTAACAGTGTTCACAATGTCAAGATGGATGTTAGGAACTTTATTTCATATGATAGGAGAGTCCAGTTTGCTTCTTAAACACCAACGAGCACTCAGATTGGAAGTTAACTTCCTCACAAGAATCTATAGCACTCCATTGTACCTCACTGACGAATTTCCGATCTGGTGCAGTGGATGGGCATGTATGCATGTACAGAAACGCTTAAAAATACCACTTAATAGAGCAATTGTCAGCTGTGCATGCGAAGTTGTTGGATAGCAGTGCGACATCGAATAAGCGATATTGTGAGATGTCGAATTCTTTCATTTCTTTTAAACACACGAAATGCTATCCACTGTTATCTCTTATAGCTGGTCATGTCTACATGACATCCTGTAGCATTCTTCAGGAGTTTTTGGCGGGGTCGTTCCTAATACAGCCTGACCTTTAAGACAGCCAGCGTGGAGATGTACTCCGAGGTGACAGAAGTCGCGGGATACCTCATAATATCGTGTCGGGCCTCTTTCTGCCCGGCGTAGTGCAGCAACTCAACGTGGAATGGACTCAAGAAGTCGCTGGAAGTCCCCAGCACAGATACTGAGTCATGCTGCCTCTATAACTGTGATAGTGTTGCCCGTACAGAACTTTGTGTACTGACTGGCCTCTCGATTATGTCCCATAAATGTTCAATTGGCTTCATTTCGGAAGATCTGCGTAGCCAAATTATTCGCTACTTTTGTCCAGAATGTTCTAACAAATCACGAGCTATTGTGAGCCTTAGACATGACATCGTTGTATGGAAACATAAAGTCCATGCATGGCTCCAAACAGTCTCCAAGTAGCCGAGCATAACCGTCTCCAGTCAATGATCGCTTCAGTTGGACCAGAGAACACAGACCCTTTTGATAGGTTACGGTTTCAAGTTGACTAGCGTTCAATCTATATGGTCATGAGCTCAGGACAGGTGCTGCAGGCTATGTCGGGCCCTTAGCGAAGGCACTCTCGACGGTCGTGTGCTGTCATAGCCCATTAGCACCAAGTTGCGCCATACTGTCCTGAAGGATACATTCGTCGTGGGTTCCGCATTGTTCTCTTCGAATATATCACGTAGTGTTTTTTGTCTGTTTGCACTGATCACTCTTCGCAAACGCCATTGCTCTCGATTGTTAAGTGAAGGCCATCAGACTCTGCGTGTCAGTGGTGAGAGATAATGCTCGAAATTTGGTACTCTCCGCACTCTCGTGACACTGTAGATCTCGAAATATTGAATTGCCTAACGATTTCCGGAATGGAACGTTCCATGTGTTTATTTCCAAGTACCATTCCGTGTTCAAAGTCTGTTAGTCACCGTCGTGTGGTCATAAGCGCGTCGGAAACCCTTTCACATGAATCAACTGCGTACAGATGATGCTCCGTCACTGTACTGCCTTTTATGTGTACCGGGCTGGGGCAGTTAAAAGTATCCCGCCTCCCCTTTGAATGCGAATGCAATATTTCGACTTCTGAAATAGAGTAAACAGTTACAAAAATAGATAGTTTTATGTAACAGCCGATTGTTGGCATTCTTCTGTCAGCATTTCAGTTTACATGATCAGTGAAGTTTAATGATTCGCTATGCGGTCCGCAAACCGACTTTCTCGAAATGAGAAATAATTGAAATTGTGAAAGCATATGTGCAAACAGTTTCCGTTAAAGAAACTCGCGAAATTTTTGGAGTCAAGTAACCGGACACAGGACTACCAGCAAAGAGAGCAACACGGGATGTCCGCAGCTCGTGGTCGTGCGGTAGCGTTCTCGCTTCCCACGCCCGGGTTCCCGGGTTCGATTCCCGGCGGGGTCAGGGATTTTCTCTGCCTCGTGATGACTGGGTATTGTGTGATGTCCTTAGGTTAGTTAGGTTTAAATAGTTCTAAGTTCTAGGGGACTGATGATCATAGATGTTAAGTCCCATAGTGCTCAGAGCCACTTGAACCATTTAGCAACACGGAATCTTTATAACGACTGTCACACCTACGGACCTGTGCAACAAGTAAAACAACAAAGAATTCCTCCAGCTCCACGCCAGCCGTTACTGCAGACATTCGTCGAAGAATTATTCAGAGCCCAAGAAAGTCTACACACATAAATTGACCCAACAGGTGCATGTACGTAGGAGGAGTTGACAGCAGATACTGAAAAGTCTTAATATGAAGCCATATCGTGAGTGGGTGACACAACAGTTACGGAATGTTGGTAGTAAGAAACGTGAAAATTACAGAAAGTGGCTTCTGAATAACATCGGCGATGTTTTGCTGGACCCTTTCCATTAAATCATGAGCAATGAAGCACGGTTTCATCTTTCCGGTCATGTGACTTCACAGAACACGAGGTACTGGGCAACGAATAACTCTGACATTGAGTGTCAGCAACAACTCCACGATGAAAAAATCGGCGTAAAGTGCGGTGTAGCAAAATGGTTCAAATGGCTCTGAGCACAATGGGACTCAACTGCTGAGGTCATTAGTCCCCTAGAACTGAGAAATAGTTAAACGTAACTAACCTAAGGACATCACAAACATCCATGCCCGAGGCAGGATTCGAACCTGCGACCGTAGCGGTCTTGCGGTTCCAGACTGCAGCACCTTTAACCGCACGGCCACTTCGGCGCGGTGTAGCAGCACCGATATTTTTTGACATGGTTGCACATACGGAAATATTTGATACATTTTGTGCTCGATTCACTGAATATGAAAGACAACATCGGTTCTTCCAGCAAGATGGACCTACGCGCCACACATCTAAGGTATCCATGGAACGAGCCCATGGTGTCTTCAGTGAGGAACGAACAGTCAGTAAGCATTTACGCCAGCACATTCGCCAGATCTAACAACAAGTGACTTTTGCCTGTGGGTTCACTTGTAGAACGAGGTCTATGAAACTAATCCACACACAATACAGGAAGTCGTGAAGTTGTCGCCATCGATAACTGAACATTACGCCGGGTCTATCTGAATACACTTAGACGTGCACAGCTGTGTATTGATGTTGCAGGGGATCGCATTAAACATCTTCTTCAAACGTATTTTTAAGGTATTTTTCATTTTACGTAAATGATAAGTCTCTTTCAACTCCTCGCTTCTGTAATTTCACTGTATTTCCTTTATACTTTCACGGGCTACTTTTGTCTGCCCCCCCCCCCCCTATCATGTATACGCGATACTATTGCCCTCTGTATATGTGCATATCGGTATCCCATGACTTTTTGTCAGTTAAGTGTGTCGTCTCTCTACTCAGCGACTCACACTGAGTCGTGTAGACTAGCAGAGACACATGCTACCAGCCTGTTTTAAGAATTATATCCAGTAAATGTGATACTGGAGTGTCGTCTGAATACATTATCTTGATGCCACCTATAACTGAAGAGACCACAAATTTTTGCACGGTCATGATAGTACTCTTTACCCTGCTGTCACAAGTAGTGGCTTAGAGACCTCCGCATCTGTCCGCGGCGCAGGTAGCAGTGCGTAAGGTGGGGAGTTGGCGAGGCGGGCGGCCCGGTACCAGTGAAAAACCGCAGCCCCAAAGCCCGCTTGCCGCTCGAGGCGTGGGCCGTTCTTTGTTCAAGGCGGGCAGGGTGCAGCTGTCACAGGGAGCTACTTTCTCGCCGTGTCGCCGCTGCCAGAGCCGGAGATTGAATGCAAATTAGGTTTCGCTTCCTTTGTAAAGTCACCTCCTCCATGACTTCTTTTACGCGACACCGAAGGATACCTTTTAAGCGCGAAAGAAACAGACTTGTTTGGTTATTTCAGCGCGGGAAGCCCGCCGTCGCGAGCTGCCGCCGGAGCCTCAGTTCTCCGAAGCATAACGGCGACACGTAATTATTTTGTGAAATACGAAATGTAGCGAGACAAACATGTTCCGTTTCCATGGGCTTTTAAATTACATACACGCCGACATCTACATCTAGATTTACATCTGCATTTATACTCTGCAAATCGATGTGAAGTGCATGGCAGTGGGTACGTCCCACTTTACCAGTTATTATGGCTTTTTGCCGTTCCATTCAGGTATAGAGTGCGGGAGTAATGATTGCTAATACGCCGCTACACACGCTGTAGTTAGTGTAATCTTGTAGTCGGCCGCTATGTCCGAGTGGTTCTAGGCGCTTCAGCCTGGAACCGCGCGACCACTACAGTCAAAGGTTCGAATCCTGCCTCGGGAATGGATGTGTGTGATGTCCTTAGGTTAGTTAGGTTTAAGTAGTTCTACGTTCTAGGGGACTGATGACCTCGGATGTTAAGTCCCATAGTGCTCAGAGCTATTTGAACCATTTTGTAATCTTGTCTTCGTGATCCCTACTGAATCAATACACAGATTCGTCACTGAAACCTGGTTCTAGAAACTTTGTAAACAGCCTCTTATGGGAGAGCTTGCGTCTGTCTGGAATTTTTACTTGGTACGACTGATAAAAGAGATAGAGAAGATTCTACGAAGAGCAGCGCGTTTCGTCACGTGATCATTTGGTTGGCGCCAGACCGTTACTGGGATTCTCAACAAACTCCAGTGCAGACGCTACAAGAAAAGTATTGTGCATCAGGGGAGGTTTACTATTGAAATTTCATACGAGTACTCAACATATTGTAAGCGACTCCTATGCTAATATGTAAGCACTGACGTGTAGGAAAGGTATTAGTGTGGCATTCCTGTCTTTCCGACATCCATGAGATAAATGCATAAACGTGATGTATTGTGACGAACCAACTTGCGGTTATTATTTTATTGGTTTCCGAAGTGGAAACACCGGCAGATATCCGTCGGAGAATGAAGAATTTGTATGGAGGAGCATGTGTGTCGAAAACTACTGTCCAAGGAAAACTGCGACAACGGCTGCTGCTGCTTCATGAAAACGCACGTCCCCTGTCGCAAATTTCGTAACTCAGAAGATACACCAACTCAAGTGAGAATCGTTCGGGCACCGCCCTATAGTCTGGATCTCTCCCCACGTAATTATTACACCTCCGGTCTCTTAAAAGAGGCCTTGAAGGGTCGACAATTCCTGTCGGACGAGAATGTGCAGCAGGCAGTTACAGACATCTTCACGGAGCAGGACACTGTGTTTTACTAAACGGGTATCTTCAACCCGATGCGTCGGTGTGACGGTTGCCTCAATGCTTACGGTGCTCATGCCCCATTGGCAAACCGAGTCTGGATTGCTCGGACTTAGAACGGAAAGTTTCTTTGTCGCTCCTTATACTTCCCCCCACATATATCTCGCGGAATGACCACGAAATTTCTTTTTGTAAAGTGCACAGCTTTACGTTTCTCAACATCTGAACCAAACTGCAAATCTTTGAACGACATACAAATGTTATCAAGATCTGACTGCATTTTGGTGTAGCCTTTTGAAACAGACGAGTGTACAGTGAATATCAGGTAAAACATCAAATCTTCGTCATCGCTGCGGCCGGAAAAAGATCCTGCAAGAACGAGACCAACGACGACTGAAGGGAATCGTTCAACGTGACAGAAGTGAAACCCTTCCGCAAAATGCTGCAGACTTCAATGCTGGGCCATCAACAAGTGTCAGCGTGCGAACCATTATACGAAACATCACCGATATGAGCTTTCGGAACCTCGCTTGGGCGCGTCAACACTGACATTGGACTGTTAATAACAGGAAACATGTTGCCTGGTCGGATGAGTCTAGTTTCAATCAATATGTATCGAGTGGATGGACGTGCACGGGTATGAAGACAACCTCATGAATCCTTGGACCATGCTTGTCAGCAGGGGACTGTCCAAGTTGGTGCAATCTCTGTGATGGTGTGGGGCATGTGCAGTTGGAGTGATATGGGATCCCTGATACGACTAGATACGACTCTGACGGGTGACACGTACATAAGCATCCTCTCTGATCACTTGCATCTATTCATCTCTGTTGAGCATTCCGACGGTCTTGGGTGATTTGAGCAGGACAATGCGACGCTCCACAATTCCAGAGTTGCTACAGAGTGGCTCCAGGAACACCCTTCTGATTTTAAACACTTCCGCTGGCCATCAAACTCCCCAGTCAGGGAAATTATTGAGCTTATCTGGGATGCAACGTGCTGTTCAGAATTTGTCTCCCCCCTCTCCCTCCCTTCCTCTCGTACGGAAAAAGATCCTGCAAGAACGAGACCAACGACGACTGAAAATTGATTGTGTCAGTTCCCTCCAGCACTACTTCAGACATTAGTCGAGTCCATGCCACGTCGTGTAGAGGCACTTCTGCGAGCTCGCGGGGTCCCTACACGATATTAGGCAGGTGTACCAGCTACTTAGCCTCTTCAGTGTAAGACGGACAAACAGCCAAACTGCTGCAGTAACCTACTGTATTCTTAACTGGTATATTCTCTTCACCACAGATCCCCGTAAAGACTCTAATTCCTATATCTGACGCATCTCAATGTACATAGCCTGAACTGTGTTTCGTTCTTTGGTGTAATTCTGCACATAAATGCATTTATACGAAGAATACTGTCTGCAGAATGTCTTGTGAATGCAGATTGAGGCAGTAAATTAAAAGATCACGCCTGTTGTTGAAGTTTCATTGGACGGAGAATGAAAATGCAGTAAGAAGTGAACATTTTTTTCCTTTCATTGTTTTGTGGTGGTTGTCAATTATTTTGTGGACAGTGTCAGCGAGAAAGTCAGTTGTTTTGTGGTGCGTGTCAGCGAGAAAATATTTAAAAAAGTTAGATATTATTGTTGAAAGTCGCTATGTGCTCTCATTCTCAAATTCTGCACGAAAACAGCCTGGGTAATTTTCGAACTGTGGGCTTTGCTGCCACTAGACATACACACAGTTTCTAACTGTAATACTGGACCTAGTGTGTTAGTCCTTTAATATAAGAGAAGACCTCTTAATCACTAGGTTATGACAACGTTTTAAGTTTTTAAATTCGGTCATTAATTATATGAAATATTAAAAATCAAGTTTTGTTGGCCTGCAAGCATGGAGGGGTGTCCGTTTTAACCGTTTCAAGGGTCATGCACTAGAACACCGATTTTTTAAGGAATCTGTAGCGAGAATGGTATACAGTTTATTTATTTAACACTCGCAGTGTTGTTCTCCGTGACTGCACAGACAGAGCATCCTGGCGGGGTTAATTTTCAGCACTTGTTACTTCCCGTGTGGACTTCTCACTCGTACACACGTGTTCAACTCAAACAACTTTCGCCATATTGTACTGCCAGGATGCACGGGTGCCGCCAGGTTGTTTCACTGATTCCCAACATTCCCTTTGTAAGGCAAGCGTGAGGACCCCATCTGATAATAGTTCTAGAGCACCCCCGAAAAGTAACAAAGAATGACAAACTTGGTCGAAGTTCTATATTTTTTGTACAACGTTTCAGGTTATTTGTGGATTGTACCCTGTATATTGCCCTTGTTGGTATGCTATATTTGTCAAAATTTGGAACATAGAAAGGTGTATGGGGAATTTAGAGTTAAGACGGACATGCGAAAGGTTTGTAGGAAAGATGCAAGCGTTGTCAAGGGTTTGTTTCGTCAGCGTGAGACTGTCACAGATATGATTAACACGAGAGACGATACGAAAGGGACGTTGTACATTGACGAGAGCCTTACACAATTACGAGAACTCATGTTTGGAAACTAATAAGGAAACAGGAAACCTCTTAAACACACATCTTCTGTAATGATCACAGCAATGAAACTAGACCTTGACGTTCCACGAATGGCACGTCGAAAACAAGAAGAATCTCTTATTTCCGAATACCTATTTCCTGGACTGATACCTGGTTCCGGTCTTGGAGGTACTATGGCTAGCTTCTTAAAACGTACGTGTTGAATACTCATTCATTATCATTTCTGTCATTATCTCAGCAATTAGCGACGGCAGACAAACAGTAATAACATATGTAAATTTCATATCCCTACCGTCAAAGGGAACTTAACCTGAGGCATCCTTTTCATGAAGCAAATACGACATTCCTAGACCACGCAAGTTCCAAGAACTATGCTTCCGCATGCTGTGAAATGATGAGAGCAGCCTCACTTTGCCAGGGACTATCTTTCATTTAAATGGACCCCGCTGGCTCACGATTCTGCAAGCGCCATGCAGACTCAGTTCTCTCTCTTTTTACTCATTGCCAGACAGAGAAAATTTAGTTTCATAATGTGTTTCATGTATATCTAACATTTGTGTGTTAATGGTGTATTACCTGTCTCTCCATGAATTTATCACTCCTGATAGTAACTTCGACAAAGATTTTTTTTTATATATATTGTTCAACCCCTGGAGGAGACCTTCATTTACGAAGATTGTAACTTCCGCCCACCTTACGCCATTAACTACTAAATGATATTAGATAATTCCAGGAAACGTCTCTCTTCCTGCCTGCAAAAGACAAAGTGTGAGTGTACTTCCTCTCCTCGGTCGGCCATCTCCCACACAAATATCGCCGTAAGGGACGCCGTGAAACAACTCTCCAGAAGAGACACAATTACACCAGTCGCGGACTGATTTGCCCAATTCAATATAAATATTAGTGTAGAGTCAAAAACCCATTATTCACTAAGATGATGACTTTAAAAACACTATAATATCGTTCCTTGACATAATTATTTCGTGGTCTGTAATGCCTGCACTTCGTCAGTAGTACCGCTTGCACAAAACGTGAAAAATCACCAGAGAATCTCAAAACTGTATCAGAGATTTGATGATCAGTTCTCAGTCTTCCTGATGTGTCATATTTGGTTAAATGTTTATCAAAATTTGACCCTGTAAGAGACGGACATCTCATGGATAGATAACATCGTCGAAGACTCGGTATCGACAGCCTCAGACATGGTGTAATTCAGATTCAGCATTTTTTCACTTGAGAGTGTACTATACTTCATTTAATTCCAGATCAACAAATGAATGATAATCGTATAGAAAGAGCAGGGAAAGTGTTAAAACGTTTGATTAGTATTTTGGAGCTCCTTGATTAAAATGCTATACTGACTGTAGTTTCGGAGTTTTCGCTGAATGATATCAGGTGACGAGATTAACCTCTTATCAAGGCTACTATATCGTGTTTACCTTATTCGGCTATTGTTCTTCCTGCAGTATCAAAAGAGACGTAAGAAATATATATAAACAGACTCTGTCAAAATACCAGGTGAATTTATTGAGATGATAGGACCATACGTCGAACCAGTGGTTACAACATGCAGAATAAAAGTTTAGCACTCGCTTCCCTTTCGTACTGCGGTTTATCGTGTAGCTGTCAATTCAAGCACTCGTGGAATAGTTCTTCAATAAGACTGTGGCCGATTTCGTAACTCTTTTTTCTTTAATTTGGTTCTAAACGAGCTGACGCAACTTTACGGATCTCGACGTTGACGCTGCGTTTGACCAGAACCTTCCTTTATTTTCTACTTTGCCAGCTATGATGACGCGGAGAATATGAAGAGTCGTATTACGACAAACTGGGGACTTGTACGCTGTTTCAGTTATTCCTTGAGCGATCGCAGGTGAAAAGACATAACACGTAGCTTATAGTACAGTTTTACGTTACGCACAGAATCAGTTTGATTTTGTGTGTTATATTTTTTGTTTGTAACCCACGTCTAATGACGTGTATCTCGTTTTATTTTATGTGGAGCCTGCGAGACACGCAATCTTCTCCTGCAGAATCTTCACACTGGCAATGACGTGAGCCGGACATTGTTACGATTTACATGATAACAAGCCATCGCTTTTCAGCGTTGCAGAACTCCACGTTCATCATACTAAACAAAAGAAAACTACAGTGATTATGTAATATAATATATTGTGAAGGATTGTAATGTACTGTATCTCAGTAGGAATTTAATGAATTCCTTCCTCGTTGTCAATGAGACAGCAGATACTGTTTTATAGCTTTGACGTAAAAGTATGTCAATGATTTTAATAAATTCTAACTACCATGGTGAACATGTAAGCAGATATACCTGAACAATTATTGTTGTTCACTTCAGCCTTACTTACTGAAGGAGGAGATCATTTATGGGAATTTAAGAAAAGTGGAAATATCTATGAAGATTTCTCATCTAATTGAGATTACTAAAGAAAATAAAAAAAACTTGCATTGCTGTTAAGACCTCATGCTAATAGGAACTCTAAGATTACCTCTATGATGAATTGTATAACACGAAAACTAATACAAGTATCTGTGATTTTGACTATGACAGAAATAACGTAAACTTCTCTTCTTCAAGGCATTCTAACCTATTTGCAAGAAATATCTTCGATTGTTTAAAGGAAAACAACAGTTGTGAATTTAGAAATAAAGTAGAAAATTAGGTTCTTTTCAAGTTCCTGAATACCGACTGAATTGAATCATGTTCCAAACAGAGTCATAAGAGAAAGCTATACCTTACAGAGCATAGATGGCATTGAATTACCAAGCTCAACGTCACAGAGTCTGGACCTAAAATATGAGAATAGGGAAAATAATAAATAACTTGTTGTCACTATCAACTGTTCGCAAACTTATCTACAGCCTAATAAGTGAGGAATCTACGAATCAGTATTTCAGTAAGTTTTGTGTGCTGTATATGTTGCTTTGTAACAAAGAAGAGGATGCATTGTGGTGCCGACTCATAGTCTATTCTCTACAGTTACACGAAAATATTCTCATCACCAACAAAATCCAAGATGATCGATCAAAATGATGTGTGAAGTGTTTTCTACAACTGCAGTAACAATTACCATTTGTTATATATAAATTAAAACGTTATGTTTCCTTTTCGTCTCCTACTTTCTCTCCTAAATGAACGCATGCTATAGGAAATCGCTACAGAAGTCACAGAAATAACAATACGGACGAAAACAGTTGAGCAAGGCGGTGGAGATATTTACATATTGTGAGAGAATGGCGGTTAAAAGCTCCATTCCGTCATCCGTATGTTTTACGTCGTTTATCTGAATTAGTTCACGTCATGGTGGATGGTTCCTTCAATGAAAAAAGCGATTTCTCTCTTATATTTGTCAAGCTGAGACAATAAGTAGTTCGTCTCGTTAACGATCTCGACGATGGCGGGCATTAAATAACTACATTTCTTCCTCCCTGCAACTCCACTCGAAAGTGGAAAGTTATTATGTAAATCACCCAGCGACAGCTAGCTTCGTTATTATTACTTCAGCCCTAAATTCTAATGCTTGTTAAACGTATGATGTTTCAGTGCAAGTAAAAAAGTGCATTAAACAAGGTAAATCAGGCATTAATTTGTTAACATGGCTAAATAACTCTGGCAGCTAATGCGTCACAGACAAAACGAATCGGAGCCCCATCCATTCATTAATTTCATTTATTAGGACCGCATTATTCGCGACATACGCAAAACCTGCACTTTCCTGCATGAGAACGTCATCATTCACACTGCACAATGTATATGATTCGCAGGTTGTTGAACTAATATTGCGTTATATTTCCTTTCATTGGAGTAGTGACTCGAATATGTAGTCATGTGGCATCAGAGTTGCTTGTTCTATGAAACGCACATAAAAGAAATAGACTGCTTCTGTGCCGAGTTATAGACAGGGTATAATGGGTAAAGTTCCAGATATTTTATGTGCTACCTTACTATGTACACACATCAGTACGTTAGTTGCTTTTTTCTGTGTCAGACAGTCTTCCCAAAAACATGTCACATGATTTATTACCTAATGTTTTCTGCAAGCCTAAGCTGCACCACCAGGTGGACTACCTGTCAGTATAGACTAACCGTTTTGCATCCACGTGTCTATACTTCGACGGCTGACCTGATGCCCAGGGGAAAAATAAGCATTAATAGCCTGCTGCTGCCACATGTAGTTGGTGATATTACCCAACGTAAAAACATAGTTTACGACTAGTAATAACTATAATTATTAGTGTGAAAATATCGTAAATAGTGATTTAATGTTTTCCTAAGTCACCAATAGAAGTATCTGCACTTATACCTGTTACACCCTGTTCACGCCAGTTTGTTGTTGTAACGGTTCCTGTTGCACATCTAGAGAGCATCATTCGCTCTTCAGCTTTCATAGCTATTTCACATACCATTTACTTTTTTGCTCTTACTCGCCATTGTATTTGTTTACCAATGGAGCAATACACATAGAGTATACGGATGCGGCTGGTGCTTACTACATAGCGAACTGCGAGCACCACAGCAGGTTTATGAACAACAGTATCCCAGTCACCGTATTCAGCATCACCCGCATCATTCTACGTACACTGATGTCTATCAACATCTGCATGAAACTGGGTCATTTAGCTGATTACTTGGACAGGGAAATGGTCACACAATACAAACTCTGCAATTTGAGGAAGCTGTCGTGCAACATGTGGAGCAAGGTCCCTCGATCAACAGTCGTGCAGTTGGCATAACATTTGTTTCATTTACAACGTATGCAGAACCCGGAACCAGACCGAGCGGTTCTAGGCGCTACGGTCTGGAACCGCGTGACCGCTACGGTTGCAGGTTCGAATCCTGCCTCGGGCATGGATGTGTGTGATGTCCTTAGATTAGTTAGGTTTAAGTAGTTCTAGGGGACTGATGACCTTAGAAGTTAAGTCCCATAGTGCTCAGAGCCATTTGAACCATTTTACTACCATTATTTCCAAAAGCGATAGTATTAATACATCCAAAGGAAATTAGGAAATTATAAACGCATGGGAAAGCATGAGGAATCAGAAATTGCCTGTCTGACACATTACAACTGAATGTAAAAACTCTGACCACCACTGAATATTTAAAATAGCAAAATGTTGTCTGTGTTATAATTCATTAAAAGCTTGAAAGACCATTTTTAGTGGACGTAAGAATCTCCTCCATGCTAGAGAATAATATGATCTTCTGGGTGCTGTGCTAAACAATAAATTGCTAATTTACTGGGACATCTGAATGAAAAGCGACGAAACAGATGAATGAAGTAGAAATGTATCCATGTGACTATCGCAACTGCTGGATGAATTTTTTTCTCGTATATCTTCTTCGCGGCCCATACCTTACTGCTATCCATTTTGCACGTGTAATAGCTGTTCTATATAATTTTCTCTTGTATCGAATATAAATTCTTCCGTTACACAAGTCTCCAGTGAACGTGAGATCGTCGTGTGGTTCGTGGACGCTTCCGTGATCTGAAATTAATGATCCTAGATATCTGCATCCGTTAAGCATGTTCATTTTCTTCTATCAAGGTGCACAACATCATCGGAAGGCAGGCTCTAGTGATATAGCTTCTGATATATCACATCAGCACGCACAAGATATCGGAGCCTTGATTTTAGTATTTTACCAGTCACATAATGCAGAACAATTTTGAGGAGAGTGTTGGGAGAGCTACTTTGGTGTTTTCTAACTTGTACAGGGCGAATTTCTTATAAGCTTACACTCAATCGTGGGTCTTATGGATGGAGTACTTTGATTGCAATAATTAACTAAATATCTTAATTTTCCCTGTATATCTGACATAATTTACTTGTCACTCATCCAATCAATGATTCGTCTGACTAAGAAATTAGACAAAGATCTCAATGAAGTCAGTTTATTACAAATGCACATAATTAAATTTGAAATTAAAAAATACTATGAACATTAAATGAATGGGCTAATGCCTTGGCAATGTGGACGGGGGATCTGGAATGTGATTCAAGTGAGTGCATATCTGGACGAAACATTTACATTCGTAGGAGGATATACCTGTGCATCTTCTGCAGAAGTTGGAAGCATATTGAACTGCAAACAAGTCTTTATAATAAAGCTTGAAATTACTGTACGTCATTACGAACGATTCGCCATTTCATATAATTCGCTTCGCTGCTGTGGCTGTATCTCTCCATACTCATAGTTTGCAAGTGGTGGCTAAAGTGGCTGCAATATCAGTCATTCTTTCTGAACCAATAACTCATCTCTATCTGCACCTAAGTTTAACGCAGCTAGACAAGAGCGTCTAGTCCCAGATGATCCTGGAGAAATCTCTAGAAGTGAAGTATGACTATCAGGACCCCTGTCTAGGAAAAAGTAACTTATTGCAGAGCACTCACTACAAGGAAAACACTGTATTCTACGCTTTTCAATGTCACGCGATGTTTCATTCGCTGAGATGTACACTACTGGCCATTAAAATTGCTACACCAAGATGAAATACAAATGATAAACGGGTATTCATTGGACAAATATATTATACTAGAACTGACATGTGATTACATTTTCACGTAATTTGGGTGCATAGATCCTGAGAAATCAGTACCCAGAACAACCACCTCTGGCCGTAATAAAAGCTTTGATATGCCAGGGCATTGAGTCAATCAAAGCTTGGATGGCGTGTAAAGGTACAGCTGCCCATGCAGCTTCAACACGATACCACAATTCATCAAGAGTAGTGACTGGCGTATTGTGACGTGCCAGTTGCTCGGCCACCATTGACCAGACGTTTTCAATTGATGAGAGATCTGGAGAATGTGCTAGCTAGGGCAGCAGTCGAACATTTTCTGTATCCAGAAAGGGCCGTACAGGATCTGCAACATGCGGTCGTGCATTATCCTGCTGAAATGTAGGGTTTCGCAGGGATAGAAGGAAGGGTAGAGCCACGGGTCGTAACACATCTGAAATGTAACGTCCACTGTTCAAAGTTCCGTCAATGTGAACAAGAGGTGACCGAGACGTGTAACCAGTGGCACCCCATACCATCACACCGGGTGATACGCCAGTATGACGATGACGAATACACGCTTCCAATGTGCGTTCACCCCGATGACGCCAAACACGGATGTGACCATCATGTTGTTGTAAACAGAACCTGGATTCATTCGAAAAAATGACGTTTTGCCATTCGTGCATCCAGGTTCGTCGTTGAGTACACCATCGCAGGCGCTGCTGTCTGTGGTGCAGCGTCAAGAGTAACCGCAGCCATGGTCTCCAAGCTGATAGTTCATGCTGCTGGAAACGTCGTCAAACTGTTCGTGCAGATGGTTGTTGTCTTGCAAACGTCCCCATCTGTTGACTCAGGGATCGAGACCTGGCAACACGATCCGTTACAGCCATGAGGATAAGAAGGCTGTCATCTCTGCTGCTAGTGATACGAGGCCGTTGGGATCCAGCACGGCGTTCCGTATGACCGTCCTGAACCCACCGATTCCATATTCTGCTAACAGTCATTGGGTCTCGACCAACGCGAGCAGCAATGTCGCGATACGATAAACCGCAATCGTGATAGGCTACAATCCGACCTTTAGGAAAGTCGGAAACGTGATGGTACGCATTTCTCCTCCTTGATATGTTCAAATGTGTGTGAAATCTTATGGGACTTATCTGCTAAGGTCATCAGTCCCTAAGCTTACACACTACTTAACCTAAATTATCCTAAGGACAAACACACACACACCCATGCCCGAGGGAGGACTCTATTCTCCTTCGGAACCAGCCGCACAGTCCATGACTGCAGCGCCTGAGACCTCTCGGCTAATCCCGCGCGGCATCTTCTACTTACACGAGGAATCACAACAACGTTTCACCAGGCAACGCCGGTCGACTGCTATTTGTGTATCAAAAATCGGTTGGAAATGTTCCTCATGTCACACGTTGTAGGTGTCGCCACCGGCGCCAACCTTGTATGAATGCTTTGAAAAGCTGATCATTTGCATATCACAGCATCTTCTTCCGCTCGGTTAAATTTTGCGTCTGTAGCACGTGATCTTCGTGGTGTAGCAATTTTAATGGCCAGTAGTGTAATTCTTGTGGATGCAAACCAATGAGACGTTACCTTACAGATCATGGGCTCCCTCCCTCAGTCGTTTTTCAGGTGATTAACGAACTGAAAAACTTGTTAGCATAGGACTTCAAAATATGTCCTACTTTCTCCCTCACTCTGGCCCCCCCCACCCCCTACTTTCATGAGCCGAGCAGCATGGAAGGACCTCTGCTAGCACAGTCACACTCCTTACTCCCACTTCTAACTTTTTTTTGTGAACCAACAGTCCTTTAACCTGGGAAAGATGTCGGCGTCTCACGAACCTTTGAACAGCTGCTGTTTCTCTTCACCATAGTAGCTCTTCCGGGAGTCTGATGTTAAGTGGCATGTAACCTGTGACCACAAAATAGACTAGATTGTGCATTGTGTAGCTTTGGATGATCGGCGTCAGGGACGCCACCTTTCGAGAAAACAATTCGACGCGACCCTATGCCTGCTGGTGTATCCTTTCACATGGGGACGAGCGGCTGTTCTCCGAATGGAGCTAGGGGACTGACTCCCTGCCTACCGCAGTTCCATCATTCTCCGCGGAGTCTAACTTACTTCCATAGTGGCTTCTCATTTAGACTCGCATGCAGTTTAATCAGGAAACGGTAATCTAATTCGTTAAGTTTCTGTACTCACTGTTACTCTTTAATATTTCACTATCTGGTGGAGATTAATTTCTTACAATCAAATTTGACTCTTTCTAAGAGATTTTACCGAAGTTAAAAGACATTTTGAAAAAACGGTCACGAAACATTCCCAACTCGTGTATATCTGGGCTGCGTATAATGATGTTTTTCATAATATTTAGTTGCATTGTAGCCTACCGATGTGGCCGATCGGTTCTAGGTGCTTCAGTCTGGAACCACGCGACCACTACAGTCGCAGGTTCGAATCCTGCCTCGGACATGGATGTATGTGATATCCTTAGTTTTAAGTAGTTCTAAGTTCTAGGGGACTGATGACCTCAGATGTTAAGTCCCATAGTGCTCAGAGCCATTTGAACCATTTTAGTTGCATTTTATACTCTCAGAACCTGACATATTAAGGATCTACGCCATTGATCAAAGATTTTAACTGGATAAATAAATACCGGTCATAAGTTTAGATTCTTGCTATGTAATTAATTACAGTTCTTCCTCTAGAATTGCATCTGCGAAGCATCTACTTGTTGGTAATAACAAGAAGATTTTCTCTTTAAAATACTTCTCTAAACTTTTAAGACATGCAAGGTATGTTTCACTTAATTAGAAACATCGCTTATGATATACTCACTATCTGCAAAGTACCTGATAAGTGTTGTTTCGACCAACACCTACAAGGTAGTTTGTACTGTTTTAAGGGAAAACATTAATACGTAATCTATTCGGAAAGTAAGGTCCAATCGTTCGCGAAATGGAAAGCACAGCGAAGATTCGATGAAGCTTTGCACAAATATGTTGGGCAGCATCTTTTGTATGACCATTGATCGCGTCACATCGCTCATTCTTGTTCCGAGTGCATGATGAGCACATAAAGGTGCATAGAAAATAGTCTTCAGCCAAGAATGGGTGCTTGGTGAGAGACTTCGCCTGATTTCATGTAGCCCATATAACGCAACTGCCACGCACTTCCTCCTTCATGACAATACTTGGACGCACGCTGCAGGGGAAATGAAGACACTCCTCCAGCGTTTATCTGGTGTAGCTACATGTTGCAAATAAAGAATTTTCGATTTTCACTGTGGTTTCCATATCGCAACCTATTAGATCTTGCTTTCCGATTAGCCCTCATAGAGTAACTGCTTGACTGAACCATTATCTCTACGTAAATAATCACATCGAAAGCTTAAGTAAATAAATAATAGTAACGTAATGAAGTGAAGTGGTATGGTATCATACTGTTTTGACCGTGTATGAGGAAGACATGTTTGACAACATATTTTTGAAATACAGGATTGTATCTCGTAACGAATCATGGATCGTGTGTGAGGAAGAAATTTCTGAGAATGTATTTTTGAAATACAGGATTATACAAGGTAGCGACTTACATTTAAAATTTGGTCGACCGATAAGATAAGGAATAAGAATGTTCTCCACGGAATCGGTGAAGAAAGGAGCATATGTAAAACAAGAGCATAGTCAACAAGAAAAGATAATATGATAGGATAACAGGGTATTTCAAAATGAACATGCCGATTTTAAGGCATTGTAGTATTTATTATGTTCAACTTACAATTGCAAATATTACACCAAATGAAAGAGCAACTCAAACAGATTTGTTTGTATACCTGCGTGCAACGGGAAGAGTACGGAATGACAAAGAGTGACTGAAAAACGTGTTGGGCGAGTGCGAGTCTTTCACGCTTAGCCCCAAGAAATATCCCCGCGGAAAGTTTATGGGCCTTTCTTTTTCGGTGAATCAACTGTAGCTGATGTTCCTTATCTTGATATGCTACAGCAAAGCCCCTTGCCTCAATGGGGAGAAGCTGAACAACACATCTTTATTTAGGAGCAAGATGGTGCGCCGCCTCACTGGCATAACTCAGTACGCGACTGGTTAAACGACGTTGTATCCGACAAGTGGATTGGCCGCAAGGGGCCGGCTGACACAGCACTTTATGCACGACCTCCACGTTTACACATGATCTGACGCCATCATGTATACAAGGTGTTACAAAAAGGTACGGCCAAACTTTCAGGTAACATTCCTCACACACAAAGAAAGAAAATATGTTATTTGGACATGTGTCCGCAAACGCTTACATTCCATGCTAGAGCTCATTTTATTACTTCTCTTCAAATCACATTAATCATGGAATGGAAACACACAGAAACAGAACGTACCAGCGTGACTTCAAACACTTTGTTACAGGAAATGTTCAAAATGTCCTCCGTTAGCGAGGATACATGCATCCACCCTCCGTCGCATGGAATCCCTGATGCGCTGATGCAGCCCTGGAGAATGGCGTATTGTATCACAGCCGTCCACAATACGAGCACGAAGAGTCTCTACATTTGGTACTGGGGTTGCGTAGACAAGAGCTTCCAAATGCCCCCATAAATAAAAGTCAAGAGGGTTGAGGTCAGGAGAGCGTGGAGGCCATGGAATTGGTCCGCCTCTACCAATCCATCGGTCACCGAATCTGTTGTTGAGAAGCGTACGAACACTTCGAATGAAATGTGCAGGAGCTCCATCGTACATGAACCACATGTTGTGTCGTACTTGTAAAGGCACATGTTCTAGCAGCACAGGTAGAGTATCCCGTATGAAATCATGGCGGTGAATCGAGGAAGTACAGTACATACTGACGAAACTAAAATGAGTTCTAACATGGAAATTAAGCGCTTCCGGACACATGTCAACATAACATCTTTTCTTTATTTGTGTGTGAGGAATGTTTCCTGAAAGTTTGGCCGTACCTATTTGTAACACCCTGTATATGCCTCCGATACCGGCTGATCCATCTGATTTTAGAAACAGTATTATTGCAACAGTTACTCCTGACACATTGATTAAGGTTTCAGAACAACTCGCCTATCGACTCGATGTGTGATCGGTGTTCACACTGAATATTTGTAAGAAGAACTGTTTGTGTTTCTCTTTCATTTGGTGTATTATTTATAATTGTAAAGTGAATGTAATATGTGCTACAAAGCCTTAAAACCCGTATATTCATTTTGAAACACCCTTTACATTAAGACATCAGAGAACAACTTTTTTCCACGGTGCTAGAAGTGGTTGTAGAGGGTAAAAACTGTAGGGAAAAACAGAAATTGGAACACTTCCAACAAATAATTGACGATATAAGGTGCATGTGTTACTCTGAAGTGAAGCGGTTGGTAAAAGAGAGCAATTCTTGGCTAGCAGCCTCAAATCACTTAGATGTCTGATGACTGGAAAAGAAAAAAATGACGGCGTGGAAATGGTCTCAAAAAAGCCTATCATAGCAGACCTTGAGTACTGAGGAACACTGTAGAAGAATCATTGGAATCAAAGCATGCGTCACTAAAACATCTCTCGTGTGTACCGATCAACCACAAAAATGCCTTGTTGGCTACCTGATCATTGTTCTAGGTGTGTGTGACTGTCAGCTTAGAATCACTTGTATTTTGTCCCTCCTAACGCATCCTGCACGAAACTTCCTGATCTGAGGTACGCATCGTGTCCGTAACACAGCAGTAGTTTACTGCAGTACTCCCTGAAAGAGAATCCAGATCATTAATTACCATCTAGCGTTAGCCTGCGTGGCTTCACGAGCACTGCGTCCATCCTGCGTAAATCACGCAACCTAATTCCTGTATGGTTCAAAGGTAGACACTTGTCATATCTGCTGTAGACGTAATTGTATAGCCAACGTGATATTCGCACGTTAAGTCACGCCAAGGAAGGAAACCAATATCTGAAACATATCTTTGCTTCCACAAAACTTGATTGCTCTCGAGTTTAACTTCTGTCTAGGATGTGATTGTATCATAAGATTTATTCTGCCCACGAGAAACGAATTGTGTGCATAAGAGGGTCCTACACATTATTTATGTTTTGCACAAAATCATATTCACAACAGCCGGTGTGGCCGAGCGGTTCTGGGCACTTCAGTCCAGAACCGCGCGACCGCTACGGTCGAAGGTTCTAATCCTGCCTCGGGCGTGGATGTGAGTGGTGTCCTTAGGTTAGTTAGGTTTAAGTAGTTTTAAGTTCTAGGGGACTGATGACCTCAGATGTGAAGTCCCATAGTGCTCAGAGCCATTTGAACCATTTGAACAGCAGTATATTTCTAAAATTAATTAATTTGTGGAACACATTGCACATCATCACTCGTGACGAGTTCCTACTACATTATCTGGGTTGTCTCAAGAAAGATGCGCGTTCGTAGAGTGTACAGTTTTAGTATATAACTCAGATTGTTATACGTAAAACCTTCCACACTGTCACTATAAAAAACACTTTAGTACTGTTATTATATCCGCTCAGGAGACATTATCCGACATATAAGCTAGCTGAGTAATCCAGCGTTGCCCGGTAAGATTTATAGTTGTTCCCATACTTTATATGCGTGGAATTGGTTTTTGACTTATAAATCTTCTTCGTCTGCACCGTTTGAGATACTATGATTGGGAACATGAACGGATTGCTTATTTCCTTCACTAACATGGGAGAGAACCACGCAGAGCCGGCCGTGTGAAGGACAACTAACACTAAGATCCATGCCAGTAGCATGCAGCGTGTAGCCTTGTGCTTTGTTAATGGTTATGACATAACATAAACTGATCATGAATTGTACATGTTTAATGCGAAGGGCAAATTGTTAGGAATAGGTGGAATTCGGGATGTAAAATCTTCCTTGCCAGCACCACCTCCTGTCAAACTTCCACTTGTAATATAATACGTAACTATGAATGTTCTGAGGAGTGAGATATTGCATGAGGCTCTCTATCAGAGTTACGTCATGCCTCGCTTTAGGAGTTTCGTAAGAGCGAATCAAAGACTCACGTTCTCGAGCCACAGCAAAGTCTTGCTTCATAATTATCGTTGGATTCTTCAGACTGCATAGTCCTCAGTTCGTTCTTGTGTATTCAGAAAGACGACTGTTTTATCGGCGTGTTTAGGTGTAAACAAAACGAAACCAAAATTTAATGAGCAGGCGCCCAAATCACAAGCCAAACACAATAAAAGCATTTTTCCTAGCGAAGGATATACATAAAACCTATTGAAAGGAGCAAATCAGTGTGGTTAAAGTTTTAATCCACAGAGCAAAATTGGTAAATCTGTGTATCATAGCCAAGGAAATTCGGTGTCATTTTGTATGCGTAAAGGTAAGACTGTGATGCTTAAGTGAGTCACTGATGCTAACTTCCCAAACTACATGTGTCACGGAGGTAAAAAATTAGCAGCGCGATCTATTGGTTCTTCGCTGTACTAGAAATTAACAGAGCTACATATTCGTTCTTTGGTGTACTCTGACGTGATGATTAAACATTCAAACTACTGAGCTGTGGAAATGATTTCAGATAAAACATTAAATTATGAAATTTTTTTCTTTGTGATGTGATGTGGATGAAATAAAACCTACATGTTACCCCAAGATACGCTCAAGTTACCGCGAAAACGGCATGAAAATTCATCTAGTAGTTTTGGACGTTTAGCGTATTTAAACACACAAGAGACGACGGCTTTATAATTGTGTTAGCAATAGAGATTAAAATCCTCTCCGCGTTTTCCTGTCTGTGTGTGAAGGCCAACCTCTGGAACTATTCTCGGGATTTCGATATGATTTTCACTAATAGGTAGACTGATTCATGCGGAAAGTTTCGTACGTAATTTACTACCGTTACCACAGAGATGTCCTCCGGTTGTACATACGTAGCGCAACCCGTGTGAAACGAGAGCAGATCGCTAGTTTGAGAACAAACACTAAGAGGCTAAATCATAATTTCTTTTCTTTCTGTTGGCGGTGGCCGGTTCCGGTTATCATTACCATCACGTGACCAAAATTAAATGTGCTACTATTGGCACTCTTTGCCACGTAAAATATGCTAGCTATTGATGGTGGGCAGATGTAGGTGAGTTCTTGGTTTCCCGCAGATACTCTTCACAGGTTATTTCGTTTCCAGTAAATCACCGATTCCTTAAGGAATAGAATTCCCATGTCTAGAACAACTTAAAACATCCGATTACTTTACAAGTGAGTTAATGAGTTAAGTAGTCTATTTGGCGTTAAGCATGTAAGTGAGAAAATGTTTAAAAATGTTTGAAATTTGTTTGAAGTTCGTTGGATTAGCTAAATGCTCTCATCATGAAACACTGAGTGAACGTAATCTGAGCAATTTTCGATCCACTTTAAGCTAAAACTAGTTATTCACGTAGCTCAATGTTTATGATGTTATCTCTTGTGAGCTATGGGTTGTATAATGATGTTATTTTGTAGGTACATTCTATGGTACATGTACAGTCGTGCTCAAGAGTATCCCAACGACCTGAATTGCATTTCGCTTGATTCGCACATAACGCAGCTGTCTAGCAGGTCCTCTAATCGCTCCTTGGTACAGTCGTTTGACTATTGAAAATGGTTCCAACAAGTCACCACTAGAAAACACTGCTCTGTATCGCAATAACTCAAGATGTAAAGTAATACTACGATACTACAAATATCAGGGAACGCCATATCACATGTAAGACTGTCCTTAAGGTTTGTAAGCTCACATTTATTACAATAAATGACATACCTGAAATGTTACCACTCTCATTATTACGTCAGATAGGTAATGCACGTAGTAAGTTCGTCGTATTCATGATTTCCTCTTCAAAGTAACACACCGTACTTATTATTTAACACAAAATGACATTAAAAATTTAAGTTATTCACGAGCAGCTAGTTGAGAATATGTATGAACTTCAAATGACACGACGAACCGTCTCGTTCTGCATATGGATTCAAACCCAGGTCATGCAGACTAAGCAAAGATATCGTGACTGACGGAAGCTAACAGTCATTCCTGATTAGGCATACAGAGAGTGATATACCTCGATTTTAGACAGTATCAATTAGCAAATACCAACTTTAAATTACATAACTCAAACATTTTTAACGGACGCGAATTCCTACCCAGCACCTAATGTCCCTGTTAACGAACTACGATAGAGGTTAAATATTGCTTCTTAACAAGTAACTTATTTGAAATGCTCTGAGGTAAAGTTTTGTGTTGAACAGAGATTCGAACCCAGAACCTAATCGGATAGATATCGAAGCACAATCAACTGTGACATATCGCATTTTCTCAGCAGTAGCTAGATGTTTTAACTGAAATGACGAGACGAAACGTTAATTTTTTCCTTCCCAGGACTGCAACCCGGGACCTATCGCTGTTATATTCTAGAGAAAACGAACGTTAAATATAGGATTGTTGCACCAGAAACGACATGTGAGCGTGTTTGAACTAGAAATAATATGACGAAGAGTTCAGTACTGACTGGGAATAGAGCCCCACACATATCGTTGTTGACTACACACAAAGAGACATCAGCTACCGAAGTTTTCTCCACCAGCAGCCCGGAATATCATCTTGAACTTACAGTGATCTCGCAAATAGTTCTGTCTCACTGGGAGTCAAAAACGTCAAATATCGTTAGTGTTGACAACGAATGAAAATACATTAAAAATAGAAATTATTATCCACCAGTAGAGAGGTGTTCTCGTGATAGATCTTGATAATACATAATGAAATCTTTAGTGCCGGGTCAGGATTCGAACCCATTCACGCGCAATATGTGGAGATGTTGAGGAATCTGCAGTTTTTAACAAACAACAAATTGTAGCCGAGCTGTATTGTCACAAGGGAATCAAATTCCGCGTTAAGGGCGGTATGAGTTGCAATCCCAGTTGAGAACCAATTTTATCGACGTACAGAAGCTCAGATAAAAGATGGAATAAGTGTCCTGTCATCCTACAAAGCGTTAGCTTCGTCCCTAGAAATAAGTAACTAGTATAAGAAACGTTACTGGTGATAGAATTTCTACATGTCGCCACTCCAGACTTTATTGTGGCTCAACCTAACGTCCACTTGGTAAAGAAGGAATATCATTTTTAATGTGAATTCCAGACTACAATGCCATTACATCTTCTTCAGTTGGTGTAGCCAGAAGAGAATGGAATCTGCATCTCCCTATCTAAAATTACTGACCGAAGGTGGAATCGAACACAGACCATATATATATATGAACCTATCACCAGCTCAATAGACCACCAAATCCTCTTCTCAGTGGCTCATTTTTCTATCATAACGCCGGTGTGCTACACTGGCTGAGAATTCTGTCACACAGGCTCCCTGTGTCAATTTGCAGCATGTTCAGTAAATTCATTTACTTGGTTGACCGAATGACCATGAACTAGCTGCCTTGGCTACCCAGTGCATACATTCAACTTTATTTTGTAATCACCAAAATAAAATCACGTAACAGCCACCAACACGGAACTGCCAACAGTGTAGGATGCAGAAATTTAAATAGGAAGTGTTCCTTTCCACTTGAGCTTCTCTATTGCGCTATCTGTTTGTTGAAAACGTCGTGCAGTGCAGAAGAAAAGGTATAACTGTTTGTCTGTCATAAGTATTGACCTGGCCATATGCATTATTCCACAGCGCTGTGGAATGCAGAAGTTCTGGAGGCATTGTTATTGACTTCTGGAGCTATTATAGCTATGTGTCAGCTAGTAGCGTAATGGTAAGTATCGCGCATGGTGGGCAAGATGTCTCGAGTTCCACCCCATTCCCAGATATATTCTTTAAAACGCAGTTCTGCTGTCTGCTAAAGTTATCAATCTATGGAACGTATAACATAATTCCCTTCACTTTTCAACCCAAAATAGTCGTATGTGGAAAAAGGGCTAACTTCTGCGACATTTTGTTCATTTCAGGTTTAACAGACAGCCAGACAGTAGATGCATCTCGAAACTCTTGTATTATGTATGGGTAGAGCGCATCGTGCCAAAATACGTCGGAAAAGTATTTTCTACATTAGCTGTCGTCTGGTAGTGGTATTTTATTCTTCTTCAAACCTTGTTTGAGAGCTTTAACTCAGAATAAGTTTTCTACATGCAAGTAATCAATAAACTGCATGTGCATTTTCAGACTGTTATAGATAACATCAGAGAATTTGCATATATCGTTGATGATTAATTTCTCTCTCATGTTTACTATTGTTTTAACAACATTAAAGGAAACCTTACGAAAATTGTGAACTGTATTATAAAAAAATGAAATAAAACTACCCACGATAACCTTACGACGAAAGTCTGTTTTAATAAAACTGAGTATCTGTACACAAGCGTGCCTCTATCGTCGCGAATTGGTAAAATACTACTCACTTAGATTTTGATTGGGTCTGTGTTTAATTGGCATGCAGATACACCCACCCACCTCCCCAGGGGTCGGAATCCTTGCAACCCATAGATATATTATAATTAATAAATAATTAATCTAAAATATAAGAAATGAAGGTCAAATTAGAATTAAAATTAAAAAAAAAACTCACGAGATAGATAAGGATGCTTCGCAACTTTATAATAACCAATAAAATAAAAAAATTAAAAATGAAAGATAAGAGATAAATAAAGAAATAGTCAAGAAAATGAATGCAAAACTCTCCAACAGAGCATCCCAGAGTGACCCAGAGAGCATCCCAGAGTGCCCCAGAGAGCATCCCAGAGTGCCCCAGAGAGCTAAAACACTAAGAAGAATCACTTCTCGGCTTTTGGCAAGATCAATGTATAGAAGTGTATATAAAATTAATAAATTGTGTATGACAGACAATGTTTTAGAAAATCAATTGTTTTCCTTTGCAATAAACAGAAATATTTTCATTGCAAGTTATCCAAGTACAAAATTTTCGCAATATTAGTTCAAATTTAGTATTCGCTTCTATCCGATTAGGTTCTGGGTTCGAATCTCTGTTCAACACAAAACTTTACCTCACAGCATTTCAAATAAGTTACTTGTTAAGAAGCAATATTTAACTTCTATCGTAGTTCGTTAACAGGGACATTAGGTGCTGCGTAGGAATTCGCGTCCGTTAAAAATGTTTGAGTTATGTACTTTAAAGTTGGTATTTGCTAATTGATACTGTCTAAAGTCGAGGTATATCACTCTCTGTATGCCTAATCAGGAATGACTGTTAGCTTCCGTCAGTCACGATATCTTTGCTTAGTCTGCATGATCTGGGTTTGAATCCATATGCAGAACGAGACGGTTCGTCGTGTCATTTGAAGTTCATACATATTCTCAACTAGCTGCTCGTGAATAACTTAAATTTTTAATGTCATTTTGTGTTAAATAATAAGTACGGTGTGTTACTTTGAAGAGGAAATCATGAATACGACGAACTTACTACGTGCATTACCTATCTGACGTAATAATGAGAGTGGTAACATTTCAGGTATGTCATTTATTGTAATAAATGTGAGCTTACAAACCTTAAGGACAGTCTTACATGTGATATGGTGTTCCCTGATATTTGTAGTATCGTAGTATTACTTTACATCTTGAGTTATTGCGATACAGAGCAGTGTTTTCTAGTGGTGACTTGTTGGAACCATTTTCAATAGTCAAACGACTGTACCAAGGAGCGATTAGAGGACCTGCTAGACAGCTGCGTTATGTGGGTTGAATGCAAATCAGGCGAAATGCAATTCATGTCGTTCGGATACTTTTGATCTATCTGCAAAGTGTGTTACGGATAGAGTTAGTGGTGAAGAAGTAACAAAGTAAAACATCGAACCTGCTGTTGAAATATTGTTGCGCGGCATTTTAACCAAAGTTTTTCACGTATCTAAATGTCTATGACGTCATATTGTAAGTATGCTATTTAGGTTTTTATGTTGGTAACTTCACGTGTTACTCTGCATGACAATCTCTGACTGCACTGTGTGAAGTCTGTGGCTGGTTGGACTCATTGTTGGAATATTCGCTTGTGTAGTGTTGGGCAGCTGAATGTGAACAGTGCGTAGCGTTGTGCAGTTGGAGGTGAGCCGCCAGCAGTGGTGGATGTGGGGAGAGAGATGGCAGAATTTTGAGAGCGGACGATCTGGACGTATGTCCGTCAGAATAAGGAAATTTGTAAGACTAGATGTCATGAATTGATATATAGCTTTTGAACACTATTATGGTAAATACATTGTTTATTCTCTACCAAAATCTTTCATTTGCTAACTATGCCTATCAGTAGTTAGTGCCTTCAGTAGTTAGAATCTTTTATTTAGCTGGCAGTATTGGCGCTCGCTGTATTGCAGTAGTTCGAGTAACGAAGATTTTTTTGAGGTAAATGTTTCATGAAAGGTATAGGTTATTGTTAGTCAGGGCCATTCTTTGGTGGGGATTATTGAGTCAGATTGCGTTGTGCTAAAAATATTGTGTGTCAGTTTAGTGTTGATCAGAATAAGTAAAGAGAGAAATGTCTGAGTACGTTCAGTTTTGCTCAGCTGTTTGAAAATCAGATAACGTAAGAGGTTTATCAGCACAGTCATTTATAATTTTCCAAATGGGACGTTACAGTATCTCCTCAATTACACGTCGTAGAATGACTTGCAGTTCTGCAGGTAGGCTACATTCGGTGGTATATGTGGATACTGGCTGCAAACCGTGTTGCCAATACAGTTTATAGTAAGGAAGTATTACACTGAAATCTCATGTATGATGCTGAAGTTCTATTGCATGAGCAGTAAAAATGTAGTAAACGATAAACTTTTTTCTTCCATCATTCTATCGGAGGTGTCAGGGAGAAAAAAATTCGTAAGGCTTGGTAGTGCATGTAAGGTTTGCTGAAGTCACTAAGTGCTTTTATTCTCAAATTATTGGTGAATAAAGTTTGGATATCAGCTCGCCTGCAGTTACGTTGCCTCAAACCAAACACACAGTTTCTGTGTGTTACTAATTTTGTTGTATTAAGTATTTAGCATAGGATTATACCGCTTAAAGAGTAGATGATGACTGCATTTAATTTTTTTCAATTAGGTCGAAAATTAAGCGAAACGTTTAAAATCAAATTTTTGTTCGTTGGCCCTTAAAGCTGTTAATCAGCAACGTGAAACTGCTCTGGATTTCGGGATAGTCGCATGGTGATACAGATATGGAGACGTGGCCCAGACGACATGCTGTAATGGCGTGGCAGTACACAACAAGCAATCGCTCTTCCATTACTCTCTGCTTTACACTGTGCAGCTACCTCGGAAGTAATGCTGTAAGGTGTCATGCTCAGCGTAATCTCGAACTAGTCTTAGATATTCTGTGATGATCCCAGCTGTTGCAGTGAGTTGTTTTGGGTGGGCGGATGCTTCCAAAAGTGATGCAGCATGCTCTTCATGAAGCCGTGGAAGACACTGCGAGAGCTACCGCGCGTAGAACTCTGGCTGGGGAATCTGTATAACACTCGTCCCTCTCGGAGTGAGTAATCATGAGACGAATCAAGGCGCTGCACTGGAAGTGCTCTCCCCTAAATAGAGGCGGAATGGAGGCGGATCACTGCAGTGGGGAATGACGGACTCCCCGGTGTAGGAGCAGATGGCTTCCCATATGGCAGCACGTGGGCCGCCACGCACAGAGGCGGCAGCGTCTGAACCCTTCGTTATGCGTCAGCGCTTGATGATTAGCCGGTACAGAGTGGATGATTAACAACTGGAATCATGGCGTTTCTACAAATGGGCTGCCAGTTAGCTCTCCGTGAAATCAGACATTTACTGAGGATTATTCTTATACAGGGTGAACCCCAACTCCGACGACAAAATTTCGGAGGCCAGAATGAGATTTTCACTCTGCAGCGGAGTATGCGCTAATATGAAACTTCCTGGCAGATTAAAACTGTGTGCCCGACCGAAACTCGAACTCGGGACCTTTGCCTTTCGCGGGCAACTGCTCTACCATCTGAGCTACCGAAACACGACTCACGGCCGGTCCCACAGCTTTACTTCTGCCAGTATCTCGTCTCCTACCTTCCAAACTTTACAGGAGCTCTCCTGCGAAATTTTTTACAATTTCTGAGGTTATTCGGGGACGTATTCTAAATATTTTGTTATAAGGACACTTCGTGGTCACCAGTAGCTCGTTACAAAGAAAATCTTTAATTATGATTTATTCGGTTTGCTACCCCAATTATCTCTACTTCCAAACACCTTCACAACACAGAGAAGGCTGGTGACATGCAATGGCCAAAACGTGCATACAAAACACAGAGCACTGCATCAGTCCTCTGACGAAACATGTGAAGAGTATTGTGGTTGTCGCAACTGTGGCAACAGCTCGGCAAAGCGACGTTGTGTGCCTCTTACAGAGCATTCAGTGAATGCATAAACAACGTGCTTATCGGCCATCGATTCACCAGTAAACTTACCGATAGTGTTGAGTATCAGTTTTAACGTTCAACTAACACTGCGGATAAACATACCGGACACAGAATCGATAAACTTGATGGGGAAGAGTAAATTGTGCATTACTGTTGGAAGTAGCAAATAGCTCGAGTAAATGTAACCAGTTTGTTTCTAAACGAGACACACAGTGAATACCGTCGACATTTGCACATTCGTTCAGATAATGTCAGTGTGATACAGATACAAACGTAAATGGTAGCAAGAAATCAAATGAATTACAAGTAGTCTAACGAACCATCAGAGGCCACGGGTCCCATGTGCCAAAATACCCGTACAATTTGCGTGATCAGACCTCCGAAATTTTATAGGTGGAGCCCGTAAGCATTTGTACATGGTCAGTGTTATTGATAAAAGAGTCCTCCTCCATAGTTGAGGTGGTTCGCGCTGCTGGCAGCCACGCGGAAGACCCGTGTTCGATTCCCGGTACTGCCAAGGAGTTTTCCTTGGTGGGAGGACTGCTACGGGGCCCATTCCGGCTCTCGATGGCAACTGAGGAGCTACTCGAACGATCTGTAGCAGTTCCAAGGTCAAGTAGTCCCCCAGCGACCCGGAGACTGATGTGCTGAACACATGCAGCTCCATACTGTATCCCACCATTGGCAGAGGATGACACGACGGTCGCTCGAGCCCGACTGGACCTTCTACGTCGGGAACGCGGGACTTGAGCGTCACCTCTAACAAAAGAACTAGATGAAATGTACGAAACCTTGACACTATTAATGCTAGTGAACATGTTGTGAGGCGCCTGACAGCTGGTTTCCTGTTTTGGTATATTTTTCTATGATCTCACAGTTGCTGTGTGTCGCCTATCTACCAAAAACTTCGGATTGAAGAAATTGTAAAAAAGTCAAGGAAGCAAACAACACTAGATTGCTGAATCTAACAAGATAATGGGAAGATTATTGTGGGAGGGAAAAAAGAAAACTATGGGACAAAAGAGGTTGTGTGTGGCTTATAACAGATAGTACGGAATCATCTATAGTTAGAACAGGAAGAATTATTACAATAAAAAAAACTGAATACAAAATGCATTAAAAAGTAATGTTTTTTACGTACTTTGCTCTCATTTGCGGAGAATAGATCGTACTAAATGGGTGAAGAATGCATACAAGAGCTATAGGTCGGTATTTTAGAGTTTTAGGGAACTAAAACGCGGAGAGCATAATGCTGGAAAATACTTGTAAACGTACCACAACACTGGGTACAGTAGGTGGTAACAGAATAAGTTTAATATCATTTTTGCTGTCCTTTCTCATTAATGAAGTGGATAATGATTTAAGTATATTTTTCTGGTTGAATTAAAAATTCTGAAAAGTCTCATAGTAAAAGCGGGGGATAGTTCGTGAAAATGGCGTTAGTTCACAGATTACAACTTTTATTGAAATGACGTAGTTCGCACGGCTCATTTACGATTTATAATCATATCACTTTTGATTGACAGCCGCACAACCCACTCGTGAATATGTAACCGAACTTATGAAATGGAAACGTTTGTTGCTCTTTGTGTATTTTTTTTTCGGGTTTATGGCCCCATATGTTGATCGCGGCCAAATTGTTTTGTTACTGGAACTGACGTCTACTTCGCGTTGATTTCTCTCTATATGACTGACTCTTTATTGCCTATGTTACTATGTTATTGGTGCGTAAGTTCGTAGCATTTTTCCATAACCTTATCAAACTCAACAGATACACAAAGCGGAGACTTTAGTCATTAATAATTCAGTCTCCTTCGCTATTTACAACAATCTGCAAACTCTGGGGTAACTTTTAGTTTTCGCAATTGCAAGAAGCATGTGGTTTTAAGACGACGAACTCGTCGATCCAAGTTCGGAGTGCATTTTCATCCGGAAAGGAAGTTCCCCGAAGGTTGTTCGACAGAGAGCAGAAAAGGTGCAAATCTGAGGTGAAATGGTGGGTGTGGAACGATTTCCCTACCCACCTCCTGTGTAATGATTTTTGTTAGTCTAGCAGAATGCGGGTGGGCATTATCGTGGAGTAGCATCACTTCACGCAGTCTCCCTCGTCATTTTTCTTGGACCACATCTGCAAAACTTCTCAGCTGTTGACAATAAATGTCAGCAGTGATGGCTACACCACACCATCGCTGTTCCATCAGATGCATAACGTTATCTTTTGTGGATGCGCGCAGGTCTTCATACGGAGAGTTACTGTGAAACGTCCCCTTTTTAAAAATTATACAGGACTGTGCTTAACCTGACACACAATATTTTTAGCGCAACGCTATCTGACTTTCAGAAATCCCTACAAAAGAATGGCCCTGACTAACATTAACCTATACATTTCACAAATCGCTTACCCCACAAAAATCTTGGTTACCCGAACTACTGCAATACAGTGAGCGCCACTACTGCCAGCTAAATAAAAGATTCAAACTACTGAAGGCACTAACTACTGATAGGCATAGTTAGCAAATGAAAGATTTTAATAGAGAACAAACAATGTATTTACCTTAATAGTCATAATATATATATCAGTTCATGAGAAAACTCCGCCATCTCTCTCCCCACATCCACCACTGCTGGCGGCTCACCTCCAACTGCGCAACGCTACGCGCTGTTCACATCCAGCTGCCACTGCCCAACACTACAATGGCAGACAACAATGCAAAGCAGCCACAGACTGCACACAGCACAGCCAGTGATTTTCATACAGAGGTGGCGTTACCAATAAAAAACCTAAACAGCCTACTTACATAGCCCCCATGCTCCCCACAAAAAATTTTACAAATTGTTTTGGGCAGTGGCCAATAATGATTTGATAAAATTTTTCATAATTACAATAACAAAGATATCAAATGCACACACTTACTGATACAATGTTGGTCAAAAGCTAAACTTTCTCACAGTCCATAAAGACAGTCCTAATCGTTCATCCCAGTAAAATAGCAGTGTTTTTCTCAAAGTTTGAGCAGTAAAAGAAAATGCACACGGAAGTAGTGGATTTCCGTGCAGTCTTGAAGAAGAGGTGTTGTCCTTCCAACGGAAAGACAGTGCTGACTCTTGACATGCAGACTGGTAATGGTCCACAACAGAGCAAACCCACCACAGAGTCAGTCGAAGTTTTGAAGAATATTGGTAGGTAAGTCGTCACAGAGCATACCGATTGTAGTCCTGGTAGAGATTATGGTATTGGTGGGCCACCAGAGGTGCAGACCCACTGCAGTCCTTGTAGAAATAATGCTATTGGTGAGTCAGCAAGGGTGTAGACCTACTGTAGTCCTTGTAGAAATAATGGTATTGGTGGGTCATAAAAGATGCAGACCCACTGTAATCCTTGTAGAGATGGCCAGCAGCCATCTGTTGTGACTGTGCAGGTGCACAATCACCATTGAAGAGTCTTGCGGATAATATAGCAAGTCCATAACCACCACTTGTGCACTCACAAAGTTTTTGGAATTGTCCTAAGAACCAGCAATGCTGTTATCCAGTCCCTTGCTGAATTATTAACACACGTGCAAACATTAACAGTCCCTACTTCTCACATATTGTCCATATACTATGACCAACAGAAACGTGTGCAGTGAAATGTAACTTACAAGTTAATAATATGATGAACTGGTGTCAATTACAATTTTATAACATAAGAATACAATAACAAAGATACAGAAAAATCATTAAAAACATAATAATACAGATAACATTTGTAGTACAGGCTTTACAAAAGAATCGAAATAATATATACCTCAGTGTTACAGGAATTATGACATGAGTGCATACATAAAAGATCAGAGTAATTTTTGAAACATCAACTTCACACATGAACATTAAAACAAAATGGAATAATAATGTCTAGACAACTTTACGAAGTAAATAACATATTATTAATGCAAATTATATTTGAGGATAACAATATTCCTCATCATAGTGAATGTAGCTTAGTATTAGAAGAGAAAAAAAATTCTATGAAACAGTACACAGAGACAGGAAGAAAACAAATGCACAAGGGTACACAAACACATAGGGGGATAACACAATGGAAAGGACAGGGTTTGTTTTCAGTATAACATTTGGTACTGCAGTATTTTGCGAAGAAAACCTTTTTTGTTCTTGGAGATCTGCCTTCGTTCATCATTATTCCCAAAAAGTCCTATCTATACCTCTTTTCTGTATTCTAACCATATTTCTTTCAAAATAATTATGGCTCATTGTACAATAGTCATTTTGGCCCAATCGTTTTCATATAACTTCTCAATGCATTTCTTCCAATTTATCACAACTCGTTCTCACATATAGCCTACCCCATCTTAAGCTAACTTAAATCTACTGAGCTCAGATGCTAAACTAAGGAACGAAGCAATGCAGCAGCACAAAACAATTAATACAAGCAGCAATGAAAAAAAAATGGAAATTGTCAAAGCAAGCTGTAGTAAATCTAAATTACCAAACAATGCAACATTACAACTAATATGAGCCAATGTGCAGCAACAAGAAAAATAAATCAGTAGTAAAACTAGCTTAACAGAGTAATACAAAGTGAAATTTAATAGCACTATGCCTGGCAAACAATAGCAGAAAATGAAATAACTTATACCTAAACATGACATAGCTTAAGCAGAAAAAATAGTACACTAAAGATAACAATGCAGATAAGGGAAATGTATAATCACATCTTAATGTCTAAGTAATTAAAGTGGTGCACCACAAGAAGTTATTCTACCAAAAAAGTTACCAAGTACTTGAAAAGAAAATTATCCTTCACTGTGACAATCGTGAATGACCGATCGCATTCTTACAGCTGGTTCATTCTCTAAGTGGCCACACATAAATTCTAATCTGTGCTCTAATGACCAGTTGGGAGGAAAACAATGAGAGAACTGATGGAGCCATGCTTGTGGATGAATGTCGTTGCCAGAATTCTTAAATGTTTTGAATTTACATGTAGTAATGAACAGCTTATAGTCAAAATCATCATGTCGGCGAGTCGCATATCGGTCATTGTTAGGTCGTGTCGGCCGTTCCATCTCAAAATTCGGTGCACATTGCCAATTTCTTTCATAACTTCCGAAATGCCCTGTGTTATTATTTTGCGGCTTTTCCGTATTTCTAAGTCCCTCTTCCCGTGTTGGAGCGCGAGTGTCCTCTGAAATACGTAATTCTTGTATTACCTGTGTCAGCTGATCTGGTACTTCCCGGATTTCTCTTTGGTGTTGCGTATTAATTTGATTCAGATTTTGTTTCAGTTTCCTAATTTGTTCGCTCTCTTCTGTGTCATTAAAGACTACCGGTTTTGTGTCATTCAGATTATCATCTACCTTCGTAGATAAATTATTTAGCTGAACCGAAAGTTCAACTACTTTCTCTGATAATGAACTAATTTCCTCCATGTGTCTTTCTGAACCAATTTTTCAGAGTATCTACTGTGTCCTTTAAGTTTTCTTGAGTTTTTGCAAGTTGCGTAACCGAATCGGTAGATGCAACTGAGTCAATTTTAGCTTGCAGGGTCTCATGATTTTGATGAACAATACTTTGCAGTTCTTTTATGGCTGCTTCGTGATTCTGCAATGCATTTTCATGCCGCGAAAAAATAGGTTGGAAATACTCACAAATTTGTGTTTTTACGTCATTACAGACTTTTTGACATTTCGATTCGATGTTATGTAACTCAGTAGTTAAATCTTCACGTGTTTGTTCAAGCGTGGTGTCTAACTTTTGAAGATTTTGTTCCATTGTGTCTAACTTTTGAAGATTTTGTTCCATTGTGTCTAACTTTTGAAGATTTTGTCCCATTTGTTTCTGATTTTGTTCAAGCGTTGTGTCTAACTTTTGTAGCCTTTGTCCCATTTGTTGCATTAACTGTAATAACAGTGCACTGGTATCTGAAACATGTTCCTCAGTGCTATTCGGCAGTGCATTTGAACCGGCAATATTCGCATTCTGAGAAGCAGAAAATGTGTCTTGATTTATTTGAGAAAACGGTGAGGACGCAAAACCTTAATCTACAGTATTTGCAAGATTGTGTCCTGTCATTTCGGAATCCTGAGGCGAGCTGTTGCCGACCGATCGATCGATAATGCTTCCCTGTTCACTAATTGTTTCACTGCCTACACCATTATTTGACGCCCGCTCCATTTCCCTATGCACAGTTACCAAATTACTACTTTGAATATTTGTTAATTCATTACATGGTGGCGTTAACACACTGCTTTCGTCTTCACTGTTATTTCTCAGTTTACTTTGGAGCCTAGTATTACGTTTTTCACACGCCATTATTGTCACAACATTTCACACGACAACACAGAAAAACGCAATTTGAAGAGCAAAAATAAGAGAACACATTAACATAGCACTGAAAATAATATCTAGTTAATTGCAGCTGCGAAATACTAGGTGCAAATCTACATGCATGCCACAACTGTGTACAACAATGAAAAACTACAACTACAAAGGAAATTCTCTCTATAATTACGCGATAGCAATAAACAAAAGCTACATTAATTACACAAACTACAAGAAAAAAATCAGAAGATTCCAGTGAGGTATCCTAGGCTAAGGGTCGACATATGAAACGTCCCCTTTTTAAAAATTATACAGGACTGTGCTTAACCTGACACACAATATTTTTAGCGCAACGCAATCTGACTTTCAGAAATCCCTACAAAAGAATGGCCCTGACTAACATTAACCTATGCATTTCACAAATCGCTTACCTCACAAAAATCTTGGTTACTCGAACTACTGCAATACAGCAAGCGCCACTACTGCCAGCTAAATAAAAGATTCATACTACTGAAGGCACTAACTACTGATAGGCATAGTTAGCAAATGAAAGATTTTAATAGAGAACAAACAATGTATTTACCTTAATAGTCATAATATATATATCAGTTCATGAGAAAACTCCGCCATCTCTCTCCCCACATCCACCACTGCTGGCGGCTCACCTCCAACTGCGCAACGCTACGCGCTGTTCACATCCAGCTGCCGCTGCCCAACACTACAATGGCAGACAACAATGCAAAGCAGCCACAGACTGCACACAGCACAGCCAGTGATTTTCATACAGAGGTGGCGTTACCAATAAAAAACCTAAACAGCCTACTTAAAACTGCTTTGTTTCGGCTGAACCATTCCTTTCTTTTCCTTGGCATAAAGACATCATTTCTCGTCACTGGTGATACAGGATAGAAATAGTCGGTTTTTTTCCACAAGCCAATTGATGACGAACAAGCAGATATGCACATTTGGCCACCCACAGATTTTTGTCATTTTGTCTTATAGCATGCAGTAGCCATACACTCGAATTTAGAACCTCCCCATCGTATGGAAATGTCCCAGGATGATAGAATGACCACAGCTCATCACATCTGCCAGTTTTCGAGTACACTGATGTGGATCATTGAGGATTGTTGCCTTTCAACGATATTCATCAAACCCCGAAGGTCTTCCTGAACCTGGAGAGTCACTAAGTCAAAATGATCCTCCTTAAACCGAGAATACCAACATGCAAAACAGAAAGTTGCGAACTTATGCACCAGCCTATTATTTTCAGTTAATACATCGACGTAAATATATTTTATTATCAGCGTGCGTCACGTTCTTCGCGCCCACAATTTTTCAAAAAAAAAAAAATAAATAAATAAATAAATTTGTTCAAATGTGTGTGAAATCTTATGGGACTTAACTGCTAAGGACATCAGTCCCTAAGCTTACACACTACTTAACCTAAATCACCCTAAGGACAAACACAAACACCCATGCCCGGGGGAGAACTCGAACTTCCGCCGCGACCAACCGCACAGTCCATGACTGCAGCGCCGTAGACCGCTCGGCTGATCCTGCGCGGCACAATTTTTAATCGTATGGCACTCCTTTTCAGAATTTCTCGCAAATCCTAAACAAAACCGAGAGAAGTTCCACTACAAATATCACCAGATTTTCCATGTTTAAACTATTTAATCTTTGTTGTCTACATTACTGTGTGCATGCATGTGTGTGTGTGTGTGTGTGTGTGTGTGTGTGTATGTGTGTGTGTTTGTGTGTGTGTGTAAATTACTAAGGGACCAAACTACTGAGGTCATCGGTCCCTAGACTTAGACGCTATTTAAACTAACAAACTAACTTATGCAAAGAACAACACACACTAGAAACTCCGGCGGGAGGGGCCGCGCCATCTGTGACGTGGCGCCTCAAACGGCGCGGCCACTCCGCGCGGCACTGTATGCGTTTAGACATTAGGAGGGCAAATGAGCACTTTTATCTCGGGTATTTTCCGTTGCAACGATATTGCAGGTAAATAACGTGCTCTAGTGTAAAGAAATACCCGTGTCAGAGATGCTAGAATGTAGTGGCATGTAACCACACAGGGTACAATTATCATTTGAAAGCATTCTTAAGTAATTACATATATTACATATTTTGGACAAACGTTTGCTGAACCAAAAATAAAATTGCACGAATCTTAATATCATTGTGAGATTTCATTTGGGCTGGTAGGCTTCCTGAAGCGTGCGCAAGTTTCGGACATTACTTCTTACTTTCGCACATTACTTAGGCGTTCTTTCTGTTCTATTCTAGTACGGAGCGCGGGAAGAATGATAGCTTTACGACTTGTCAGAACCTATACGGTACTTCCCATTGGCGTAGAATCATGAAATTTGACAGAAATCAATGTTTAACAGTGCAATCATAGGAAAAATTCAGAGACTGTAAATTCGTAATTATATCACACGAAAAAACATCTTTCTGTCACTTGTTATCCGACTGTTTGTCTCTCCGTCAGTCAATAAAGAGCAGTTTTTCTCAGAAATGGTAGACATATCATATTGAAGTTTATGTCACATACTAAGGTCTATAGTACCTTGTCATTGCAATAAATGTAAGCCTCTAAGTCAATTAAGTCAAAATATGTGGCCATTTACGTTATATACTTTAATACTACCAGAGTCACTCATCAAAATCTATAGGGTACTTACCGTTGGCCTAAGACTCATGAAATCTGGCAAGATGCAAGAATTATTGGTTGACTGGTTGTTTTGGGGAGAGGGGTCATCGGATTTTAATTTTTTTTTTAAATTTTTGGTAAGGTCATATGGGACCAAACTGTTGAGGTCGTCGATCCCTACGCTTACACACTAATTAATTTAGCTTAAACTAACTTACGCCAAGGACAACAAACAAATACCCATGCCCAAGGGAGGACTCGAATCTCCGACGGGGAGAGCCGCGCGAACTTTGGCATGGCGCCCATCGGATTAGGGAAGGATGGGAAAGGAAATGGTCTGTGCCCTTTCAAAGGAACCTTCCCGGCATTTGCCTGAAGCGATTTAGGGAAACCACGGAAAACCTAAATCAGCATTCCCGAATGTGGTCACTGAATCATCGCCCTCCCGAATGCGAGTCCAGTGTGCTAACCACTGTGCCACCTAGGTCGGTTGTGAATTTGTAATTATAGCTATTTTCCCTCAGCTGTATAGTAAACTTCGCCGACTAAGTCATTGCAGCCAGTCACATGTTTTGATGCACGCTCACTCTTCAAAGGAACCGCGGGACTGCTACGGTCGCAGGTTCGAATCCTGCCTCGGGCATGGATGTGTGTGATGTCCTTAGGCTAGTTAGGTTTAAGTAGTTCTAAGTTCTAGGGGATTGATGACCTAAGATGTTAAGTCCCATAGTGCTCAGAGCCATTTGAACCATTTCACTCTTCAAATCCTGTAAGATGCTTTCCGTTAGTCAAGAATTTTGAAATTTGGCAAGAAGCAAAGTGTCACAGTGCAAGTAAAGGAAAAAAAATCAGAAAATTGTTAATTTGTAATTATATCACACGAAATAAATACTTTTTTCATTTGCTATCCGAAGTCAGATTTGAAATTAAAACGTTTTCCAAAAGCTTTGAATCGCTGGGACCAATATCTTGCCAGTATCAAGGTCGATAACAGGCGGAAACGGTCGAGATTCCCGATTCCCGGAATGGATGAACCGTCCGTATACGCAAATATGTTTGTACAGAACCCTGAGTGCGGGGGTCTAACAACTGGCCAGTTTTTTTAAAAATCTTATCAGAATCTAAATGAGTATTTTTGAAATCATTCTCAGAGGTGCATTATACAGTGTGTTTCAATATTCTATGGAGAAACTTAAGGGCTGGATTTCTCATATAACGAGCAGAAAGAAATCTAGTAATCATGGAATCTACAATACATACCTTAAGAATTATAGGCACTTCTTCATCTTCGGTACTATAAAACATAAGTCTTCTGCTGGAAGCAAACTGCTTTCCGTATTTTTGAATGAGATGGTATGGACGAAAACAATGAAAAAAAATTCCAGTAAACACTGGCTCTGCAATGCATACCTTAAGAGTTTTTCAAACCAAAAAATATATTTCACAGTAGCGGAGATCAACAGGTACACATACCTTCTGAGGTATATTAATAGTCTGTTTTTCTTCCTATTATATAAGGAATCCATTCTTGAAGGTTGGCTTTCGAGTTTTGAAGCAACCTGTAGACAACCGCATCATCTTCGAAATACTTGAGGTTAGTGCTAACATAGTCTGCAAGGTCATCAATATACAGTATCCACAGCAAGCGTCCTAACACAGGGATCGTAACACACTTCTGCGGGGCACACCTAAAGTTCCTCCTCGTTGTCCAAGTAATTTCAAGTACATTCCAATTCGGTGATGTTTCCCTCCATCACGTTACGCGCTACTAGCTACTCAGTGGCGTCTGTGCTCGTCTCTTGGGAGACACCAGCGGCAGCTGTCCCATGGGGCTCACGTCGCAGTACACGTCGACAGCCGGGCGGTCCAGCCGCAACCATAGGCCGCAAGCCGCACCTGGAGAAGCGTACGTTACGCGTGGCGCATCCGCAAGGGTTTTGCACATCGATAGTTCTCTGATTCCGTTCTCTGATGCCATTTGAGTCTCTCTCACACCAACATACCACACCCCTGTCCTTCAAAGCCGCTTTACATTAACGCTTGGTTCAGCATAAGCCGTCGCCATTGCTCGGAGCAGGCCGCACCGCCTCTTCCAGTTACGTCTGTCCTAAAGCTCCTCCACTTCATTTCTCCAGTCCCGACAGGGCGATCATAAAAACGGAACAAGTATCGAGGGATCGCCGGACTCGTAACGGCCTTTTATTTTATATCTGCCGGCCCATCTTCAGTATTCATTTTACTACCGGTCATACCCGGCCCTTAAAAACCGGCATTTCCCTGCGCAGAGAGGAGCAGTAAAGCGTCTTCTTACTCCTGCGAAACGACAAAAGCACCTATCAAGATGCCCCATTAAATTATATCAGCTACACAACAGGCGCACACAAGTGCCTATTTAGCAATTTCGTTTAGCGGATTTACCCTACTAAGTGACGCAACTTTGTAAGGGTTTCGGTGCAAGATATCGACGCACTCTGACACATTCGCATTCAGACAATTATGTATCAGCGCATCATAACAATACCGCATTCAAATATATTGATGAATATAACCATTGTACACACGACACAAACACATTCACGTCAATCCATGCTATGAAGAAAACAATGCATGTAAGTTATAAGCACTTAACTGCAAGTGATATCCTCCTAGAGGTGTCGTAATACATGAAAGAAATGGAACGGAAGTACAAATCAGCAGGCAGCTAAAATGTGGTCCACTTTAACGAAATCCAAGAAAATATTGAAATTGGGTGAAAATGACTAAATGGATATTCAGATAAACAAAGTGATTACATGAAGCTAGAAAAAATTGAAATCGCTAAAAGAAAAATCACGAAGCATATAAATGCTTATATTTAGAAACACTAGGTTCACTTGCGCAATAACTGCTATTTTAGGACTTAAATCGTTAAAAGTTTATAGACGGAGAAGGACAAGCAAGTTGAAAAATATATTATTAATCAAATAATTTTATAAGTAAAATGACAGAATAATTGTATAAGGATGTACTTTTAGATAACAGACTTCAAAAATGTGTCATATCCATAATTATTTTAAGAGTATCAAGAGTTTTACTATGAAGATGAGCATGAAATGATGTATCAAACTATCTAACGAATATTTAGTGAATAAACATGGATTCTTTAGAATATAGTAAGCTTTTGTGTCATCGAGAAAATTTAATTCTGGTTGTCTGACGCATCTCGAAACTGACCAATTACCTTATTTTTTTAAAAAAATGAAAATTCTTGAGCCTTGCCTGTGGACACCCATGAGAACACATACTGGGTGGCCCAAAAAGGATGGTCGGATTTGAACTGCGTAGTACCATTGAAAGGTGAGGAGGGGGGACCACTGCCGGCCGTCTGCAAGTCGGCCATTACACCCAGTTTGCCACGAGATGGCGCAGTGGACGGTCGAGCATCGTGTTTTTGCTGTGGAACAGTTTTTCAGAAATGATGAATCGTTTATTACTGTGCAACGATTGTTTCGACAACGTTTTGGTGTAGCGCGTGATGGACCCATTCCAGATCGCAGATCCATATCACGTTGGGTGACTGCATTCCGGACAACAGGGTCTGTCAAAAGTGGTAAATCTACAGGGCGTACACGTACGGCAGTTACTCCACAGAACATTGATGATGTTAGAGCGTCAGTGCTGCAAAGCCCGCGTCGTTCCACTAGGCGTCGTGCTCAAACTTTAGGCCTCAGCCGTAGTTCGTTGCAGCGTATTTTAAGCCGTGAGTTACAGTTTCACCCATACAAAATTATGATCACGCAAAAGCTGTATGATCGTGATTTTGAGCAGCGAAGACGATTTTGTGAATCAATGCTTGACATTTTGTACTCTAATAATGATGTTGTGCTTCTTATGTCAGATGAAGCCCATTTCCATTTAGACGGCTATGTCAATAAACAAAACTGCAGGTATTGGGCAGCAGATAATCCCAGAGAATTGCACCAAAAGCCTCTTCATAGTGCTAAGGTAACAGTCTGGTGTGGAATTTCAAGATTGGGGATTGTTGGTCCTTATTTTTTTGAGGAGAACAACGCTACAGTCACAGTGAACTCGAAACGTTACGTTAACATGCTACGTAGCTTTTTGGTGCCGAAACTGCGAGAGTTACATGTAAATCGAGATCGAATTTGGTTTCAACAGGACGGGGCCACGGCCCACACAGCCAATGACTCCATGTGTGTTTTAAGGCGGATGTTCCCCCACCACATCATCTCGCGTTTTGGAGATGTCCACTGGCCCGCGAGATCACCTGACCTCTCAGCCTGTGATTTTTTTCTTTGGGGATACCTAAAGTCAAAAGTCTACGTAAAGAAGCCCCGAAACTTAATTGATCTGAAGGAGGCAATCAGTGCGGAAATTATGGCAATTCAAGAAGAAACAGTAGTGAAAGTGATGGAAAATTTCGAGGAAAGACTTGTGGAATGCATCACCGAGGAAGGACACCATCTTCCGGAAGTCATTTTCCGTACATGATTTTTTGTGGTTAGTTCTTGTAATTGGGTGCCTGGGAGCATTTAGTTACGTAATTGAATAAAATTAATTTGTAAAACTGATGGAGTTATAGTTATTTAAAATGTGACCATCCTTTTTGGGCCACCCTGTACTATCTCATGAAATTTGTTGTAAGTAATCCATTATAATTTAGGCGGTATAATACCTTACGCTATAAAGTGCAAAAATAAGAATTAGTTCTCTGTTAAATATGACTTTAGCCTATTGCAGGGAGAAAAATGTTTCCATTAAAAACTTCTTTCTTTCCTGATGACATAACTGTGTTCAAAAACATGAAATGATTTACATGGATTGTAAAAGTGGACAGCTTTTTTAAACAAACACAAACGTACAAAAAATTTGGACAGTGTGCATATACTTATTTCAGAACAACCAGTAAAATTTTGTAGATTTTATTCTGACCATGCTGCGATATAAATAACATTCAAACTATTATACAACCTGACTTGAGATTTCTTGTCAAGGACCACCTTACGGGCGACTGGACAAAAGTCCTTTGAACTTTTGAACTGGACTTACAGAGATCTTTGGCCCCAGATAGTGCATTGCTCGCGCTTACACAAGGCTTACCTAGCAAGGGGACTTACTGAATGACCGTTTACTCGGCTTTGGAAGCTTCTCCAAACGAAGTATTCTATAGTTTGTCGTGTGTTGCTCAAAATATTGCTCATCTCCCCCACTTCGCATGCTTGGGCACCATATGTCGCAATTTTACACAGTTCTCCTTCTGATAGGTTGGATTTTTTATCGCCTTCCTTTCAGGGACTCTCATTCTGGTGGACGACTGTTCAAATCCGTGTCGGGCCATCCTGATATATATTTTCCGTGATTTCCCTAAACCGCTCCAGGCACATGCAAGGACGGTTGCTTTGAAAGGGCACGGCCGATTTCCTCGCCCATGCATGAGCCAATCCTAGCTTGTGCTCTGTCTTTAAATAACCTCGAGATCAACGAGACGTTAAAACCTAATTTTCCTTCCTTCCTTTCGGGGAGTTTAATAGTGCCAACTTCCCACACAAGCGAAGCTCTTGTATTGCCGTTACCGTATGCTCTTCGATCACATAGTCTACTGTTACCAACACTCGGTCTCGGGAGATTTCAGTTTTACAAAGGTGTTTATTGCAGCGGGCAGAATTCAGCACCATTATTGTTCCTAGCCACTAGCGTTTCTTAATATATTTGTTGATTCGGATGCAATATTTCCAGCAATGAATAAGTTAACCTTCTGCCCGCTGGAAACGGCAGTCGATGACATCACTGTCCAAGACCCAATCAATTCCTGCTACTTCATCCTGTCCACAGTTACTAGCACAAGTTATTACGGAAACGATTAACATTCCAATAGATTTTATTTGTAATTGATTTAATAAACTATAAAGTGACTCAATACACGCTTCTATAACATATGTATCACAGGAATGAATAATGTTACATGTTACTGATGAGACTAAAATTAGGTAATTCATATCGCTGAGCGACGAACGAATAGCCAGATAAAGAGCTAGCTACGAACTGGTTTTCAACTTGCGACCGAACGCAGTTTAGTATGGCTAGCACGAAGTATATATGACCGAATGATGTCTGGCGTAGCGACAATAAATTATATACATAAGCCTCAGTAGTGGGCTTCTGGGTGGTCAACCGAGTTATTGTTTCCATTTTCTGCGCAGTATTTCGACGACCTACTGAACAGTCCTCTTCAGGTTCTGCGAGTTTTGCTATTTAATTACGAGTACTCACTGCGTGGACTGCAGACTGCGAACTGTTGTTGGTCTCACGCCGCTGTTAATGGCCGAGTTCGATTCCCGACATCCATTGCGCCCTTTGATGCTCTTTTATTTTACAGAGCACGCAACGATAGAGCGTGAAACGCAAATTATTTCAGCGTTTCCCAACTATGATAGATGTAATCGTCAGCGATATTTTAATAAACTGACTTCTGCACTCCAGGCGTTATTTAAACGGAACCCTCTACCTCTTTACTATGTTTTATGACATCTTTATGTCGATAGGCTCCTGAATTTAAACCGTTCCAGAAACTTGGCGTTTGCGCTACGGTCTGGTCTCATCGTAGTTCATTTGATGATTGCATTCGAGGCAGTGCTCGATGACAGCTGATTTCCTTGGTCGTTTTTGTCGGTTTTGTCGCTAATGTTCCTTGAATCGCTCCTCACTGTTCTGATAGCCTGCCCAAAGAAGACGTGCGACATTCACATGGACTGTGATACACATCCGGCCTACAGATCTACAGTATATCACCTTTAACATTACAAAGAATACTTCTTATACTAGTTGAAGGGGGCGAAATAAAATGATTTCCATGTTTCCGTAAGATTCAAATGGTTCAAATGGCTCTGAGCACTATGGGACTTAACAGCTGAGGTCATCAGTCCCATAGAGCTTAGAACTACTTAAACCTAACTAACCTAACGACATCACACACATCCATGCCCGAGGCAGGATTCGAACCTGCGACCGTAGCGGTCACGCGGTTCCAAACTGAAGCGCTTAGAACCGCACGGCCACACCGCACGGCTTTCCGTAAGAGTCTACCTATCTTTCCGGATATGTGGCCAGCATAAGACAGGTAAGAGATTTTTTTGCTTCTCTTCCTAGGAATCAGTCTCAACCTCTGTCTCAGGCGTTCTTGATTCTGACTGCATCACCGTTCAAATTGATGCTCTGAGTATCGTTCCTTCGGAACTTCAGCCGAAGGTGCTGTAATTCTCCGACGAGGCTATCCTTGCAGAAACTGTTCGAGTTCTTTGCACCGGGGTCTTTCTTTGTCACGGATGTTGATGGCTCGGGGCGTGGAGATAGTGTGTGTTGGTTTCATACGTACAGTGTAACCCAGAGGTGCGTCCGGTCTTCTCTTAACAATCATTAACACGATGAGGAAAGGTAGTTGACCCTCTTTTCCAAACTCCATCGTGAGTTTTACATTACGAGGGAGAAAGTTTAAACGTTCCAGGAACTCCTGAAGCTTTTTCGCCACATGTGCCAACATAATAAATGTTTCGTCCACCTACCGAGAGAAACACGATCTCAACTTGGTGGATTCTGGTGCCTTTGCTTCATAGCGTAGAGTACTTATCAAGGCGCCAATGCTAAGGTCAGGTATTTCTAAGGGAGAACGAGGATTACTGAAAAATCTGGGGGAGGACAAGGAAACTGTATTCCTGCCTTCTGACAGCGGCTACTCTACGATCATCTATGTTTAGACAGGCAGACGACGATCCTACGAATAATATCGAGAAGACAATGATGATTCTTCTCAATGATTCAGGCCTGCCACGTAAAATCATTAAGGCTCTTAAAACACGAGCAGCAGTGCCACCACGACTATATGGTCTTGTTAAGGCACACAAGGAAAGAGTTCTCCAAAGACTCATACTAATATTGGCTCACCTATACACCAGCTGGCAATGGCAAACAACCTGGAACGAATTCTCAGTAAATATGCGAGAAAGCGGGAACAACACATTTCTAACTCCGTCGACATTGTGCATCATCTCAGCCAAAAATAGCTCCAGAATACGGATATTATGGTCATTTTAAAAGTATTCTCCTTATTTATGAGAGTTCCAGTTTGTAAGTTTGTAATTCCTTGGAACTCATCGCAGAAAAGTTCGACAACTGTTTCATCAACTTTATAGGTACGTTCTCACATCAGCTTATTTCCTGTTCGACAGAAAATACACGAACAAACTAAAGAGGGGCAATGGGCAGTCCGTTATCGTCAGGTTTTGCAAACCTACACATGGAACATTCTGAGGCAAAGGCACCATAACACACCTAGTTGAAATCCACTTGTTTCTACCGGTACATGGGTCACACGTTTGTGGTGTGGCCCCATGGAGTGCGAAAGCTTCAAAAGTTCCTGGATCGTTTAAACTCTATCCTTTGTAATATAAATTTCACTATGGAAACTGGAAAAAGAGGACGAACGTATGCCTGCGAGAGTGGAAGCTGTCATGAAGTCTAATGGTGGGCCAACACCGTATTGAATTCCAGCATTACCGATGGAGGGCGCCACGGACTCATAAGTCATTTTCAGCCGGCGTCCGGATACTTTTGATCACATAGTGCATGACTTACGTTGAACAGACTATCGCAACAGTCCAGGAGACAAGCGAAGAACATCAGCAACACACTCGACTAAAACAACCATAAGAATCAGCTGTCAACGAGCACTGCCTCGAATATAATCATGAAATGAAACACGACAAGACCAGTATTGTGGTGCAAACGCTAAGTTTCTGTGACAGCAGAATTAAGGAGTCTCTGGCGATCTTTGGAGCTGTGTGCACAGGCGGAAAAGAGACAGAAAATGGATCTTTGGTACAGCTAAAAACGTTTATTAACAATGTAGAATTTCTATATCTTTCTTTGAATATTTAATAGTGACCAACTGAGTTTTAATAAAAAGACTTACAGATTACTTGCACGGGTGAGTTACGCGGTAATTGTATTATTCACACCATAATTACCCGTAGTGGCGAACTCAGTGTGATTTGATAAAGAAGAGAGTAGGAATTGAATATTTTTTTCTTCACAAACGATAATGACAAACGCGCCACCTTTTTCGACGGAGAGAGTAGGTAAAGCAGAGCCAATCACGTCTTGACCTACGCTTCAATGACCAATAGCCAACAGTAATCAGCAAGATTGCTATAGAGCGAACCGACTGGCTTACTTCAAGCTCCCACTCCTGGAGTAAACGTCCACGGCCGTGGTCCGCGCGTAGGGAATACATCTTCCAGCAACATGGGATGCGCGCAGGCGAAGACAAATATATAATAACTGTAGCGCACTTACATGCTGCGAATTGTCTTCAACAGAATGGGTATAGGTTAGGAACTGGATTCCTCGTAGAGAGGGAATGGGTTGGGTCACGTTCTCGACCCTAATCTCATCTGCAAGTCACACATGAAAAATGAATCAGTAGTACAGCAGATACAAGAATATGACGGCAAACATCTGGTGTCTGATATAAAGGAAGATCTTGAACTCCATAGGGATGCGTTTAGAAGTCCGCAACTGACAAAAATAACAAGGCAGTGAAGGATTTTGCGATGTCACTGTTCGGGACTTCTCTTCTGTCCACGTAATTTACCCTGGAAGGAACACACATCAAGGATTTACTGAATGATTAATTTGGGTCTGGGAAATGATGATGAGGAACCTCAGGCTGCAGAAGAAGAAAATGTGCCGTGCTGAACTGCCACCAGTTTAAGGTGACAGTGAAGATGCTAAATGTGTGCTGCTCCTAAAGACTGAATATGATTCCTCATTCTTTGAATGCTGTAATTTATGACTGGCATTATCTGTCGCCGTATTTATGTCATTTCATTGTAGCCATTGTTGTTACTTTCTTTGTGGAATAAAGACAAAAGAAGGTACAGTTATAGAGGAAATCGAAGATATTCTAGAGCAACGCTCCTATTCGCTGATACGACGGTGTAGTTTGGCGCCAGAGATTCGGTTGAAAAATGCTTTTAACGAGCAACAGGTAGCACCTGACCGCTATCACAGATGTTGTGACCTTTAAGTGCTCTCCGTGGTCTGGAGTTACTACCAGAACAACCACTACGGTTGTTGTGGCTCCGTATACTAACGGTCGGCAACCGCTCTGTTCTGGTCGCTCGTCAAGATTTGCCACTGCGGGAAGTAGCGAGGAAGCCGATACAACAACGACTATTCGGCCCGAAATTCCAGCAGATGTTAAAACAGAGCCGGCTATTGTGCCGAGCGGTTCTGGGCGCTTCAGTCTGGAACCGCGCGACCGCTACGGTCGCAGGTTCGAATCCTGCCTCGGGCATGGATGTGTGTGTTGTCCTTAGTTACGTGTAAGTAGTTCTAGGGGACTGATGACCTCAGATGTTGAGTCCCATAGTGCTCAGAGCCATTTGAACCAGTTTTTAAAACGGAAAATGTAGCCGACAGAAATCAGGTAACAAGTTCTGAAGCAGTAATGTTAATGCGCAGACAGAATCGCATGCATTTGGCGCAGATGCATCAACACAGGAAAAAAAGGAGTGGAAATGTTGGAAGATCAGGCTACGCAGCTAAATTTGAAAATATGGGAACAACGCAATTCGACTTCACTGCGAGAGTGCTCCTGTACATCGGATAAGGCAACGGAACTAAAATCAACGCAGATGTGACGCAACTTCATCGCAATAGGTCAGGTACCACAGCCGCTTAGGGGAAGTAGCTCGGCAGTATACCAATACTTGAGGCTACCAAAACACCGTAGACGAACGTTAGAGGACTCCGACGTTCGTCACCAACAATGTGTGCGTCCAGGAAGCAAGGCAGAGAGGCAGGCGCCGACGCAGCATATGCTCACTGCAGCTAACGACTTTCACATTGACACGTGGCCAACAAACGACGGCATTGAATCTAGCACATCCTCATGAAATTACGTTGACGTTTATTGTCGTCAGTGTTGCCGACCCTATACTAGGCGCAGATTTTCTACTGCATTTTCGTCTGTCGCTGATTTTGGTGAACCGCCGTCTGATCAATGTTACGGTAGATGAAGAGTCAGATAAAACTAGATGGTGAGACCGCAACTTCTTTCACTCGTCGGAAATGATCACCGCGATTTAGGACAGCGATCTCTTCGGTCATCTGCTAGAGGAATTTCCATCGCTTACCCATCAGGTCATCGTTGATGGAAGGAGGTACCACACGACAATGCACGACATGAACACTAGACGGGGACAGCCCGTGCCTGATATGCCGTGGAGGCTCCCGTCTCACAAGCTCCCAGCAGAAAATGCGGGTTTCGAATATACGCTGAAAGCAAGTATCATGAACAGATCTAATAGTTCTTGGGCATTCCAACCCCACGTTCTGAGCAAGAAAAAGGGAAACGCAATTGTGGCTGGATTACAGGGCACGTAACGCCACTGCAGTTCCTCGTCGGTGCCCCGTGCCTCTGGTGACGGACTTTTAACTACACCATCACATAAGCTGAAACATCAAGTGTAACTGTCCGTGAAAGGACATGTTTACAAATACCGGTAGTACCAGAATATGTGCAGAAAACGGCAGTATCAACACCTTTCGCGCTTTATCAGTGCAACTTCATGCCCTTTGGTTTGCGAAATGCTGCACAAACGTGGCAACGCTTTATGCATGACGTGCTGCGCTGTTTGACATTTTTATTTTGGAACATGGACGACAGTTTCATATTCTCTGCAATCGCCTCAAACCTAAGGCAACTGACCGAGCGAGGTGGCGCAGTGGTTAGACACTGGACTCGCATTCGGGAGGACGACGGTTCAATCCCGCGTCCGGCCATCCTGATTTAGGTTTTCCGTGATTTCCCAAAATCACTCCAGGCAAATGCCGGGATGGTTCCTCTGAAAGGGCACGGCCGACTTCCTTCCCCATCCTTCCCTAATCCGATGAGACCGATGACCACGCTGACTGGTCTCCTTCCCCAAATCAACCAACCAACCTAAGGCAACTTTTTCAGCACCTACCATATTTCGGTGTAATTAATGAAGCGAAGTGTGTTTTCGGCAAGACAGGGGTCCACTTTTTAGGACATTTAATCTCGACAGCAGGCCTCTCGACCAGGTCGGGTCTCAGCAGTTCGTGCATGACATGCCTTTGCTGGCCACCTGCAAAGGGTTGCACAGGTTTCTACGTATGGTCAGTTATTACCGGCGATACTTTCCTGGACTACTGAAGCAAAGGGGGAACAGCTTAACATACTGCTTGCAGGCAGGCGTACATCTGAAACTTCTTGGTAGATCGAAGCTGTGTGCCGCACCTAGAAGCGAACTCGGAGGGGACGCATTTCGCGGGCAAGTGCTCTACCGACTGAGCTACCCAAACACGACTCACGACTCGTCCTTACAGCATTAACTTCCGCCAGTACCTCATTCCCTACATTCCAAGCTTCACGGAAGGTCTGCCAAACTTGAAAGGAAGGATAATGTTTCTACCAGGATTGCCAGTGTTATTCGCATTTATATCCTTAAAACATCTGAAGATATGCATATAGAACGGACACATAAAATTAACTGCGGTTAAGACAGATGCCAGACTGTAAGTGATTGAATGAGTCCTCAGAGATCTTCTACCGATGTTTCTGAATTTTTATAAAAGAAGTACTTACAGAAAAAACTTTTTGAAACTTAAATTTATTTTCCATCTTAACATATCTCCCTTCTTTATGCAAATGTCTTGTCTGAGTATTTATTTTAAAACGCTTCATCCAGGTTAATCGAACGACAACTTCGTCTTGGAAGTTGGAAGCCTTCACTGTCATAAGAATAAAATAGCATCGTCCACTGCCGGAAAATTTAGAAATTTGTGGCAAGTTCCTACGGTTCAAACTGCTGAGGTCATCGGTCCCCAGGCTTACACACTACTTAATCTAACTTAAACTAACTTACGCTAAGGACAACACATACACCCATGCCCGAGGGAGGGGGAGCTACGCGAACCGTGGCAAGGCGCCTGAGACGGCGCGGCTACCCCGCGCGGCCACTGCATGAGAAAGATGATTAGTACACCTTTTTAGAGGTCTCCAATTAACTCAAGATTTATTGTTGCAACAGTGCATATGGAGCACATGAAGTGATTACGTGTACAGGCCAACAGGTCAAGCGGTTCTGATGTACCGAGTATCGACTCATGCTGAAACATCGATGTTAGTACGTGGTGTAGTCTACACGGGCAGCAATACGGGTGCTGACTCTGACATGTAGTCAATGATACAGAGAACGAATACTGTATTGGATCATATCATCCCACGCCTGCTCGATCTCTTCACGTAGTTCGGTAGGAGTTGTTGGTTGACGAGATACACGAGTCACCTCTCGTCCCATCAAATTCCACATATCCTCGATTGGAGACTCGATTGGAGATAAGTGCCGAGATCTTACAGACGATGAAAGTCTCTGTACTTCTTGCAGAGCACGTTGAGTTTCACGGGCAGTGTGTGGGCGAGCATTATCCTGTTGAAACAGCACATCACCTTCCTGCTGCAAGAACGGCGAATGAAGGTGTCTAACAACACTCTGCACGTACCGAGCGCTGGTTAGCGTCCCCTCCAGAAGCACCAGAGATGAACGACAGTTGTGTCTCATTGCACGCCAGGCCGTAAGGCTTGGGGTAGGGTCAGTGTGTCTATGAGACAGCACTGAAGCGCAACCGAACACTACTGGCTTGCAGGCAGGATCTGCTTTCATCGCTGAAGACCACGTCCCTCCATTTCAAGTGATTCTCTAACGGCATCAGTCGAGCCGTGCAGGTCAGTGCTGTGGTGTCAGTGGAAGACGGGCCAGAAGTGTACGCGCCAGTTTTCCCACGGCTAATAACTGGTTTGCAACAATTCATGGTGACACGTCTGGCCTCATAAGCCCTCTTATCTGTACTGTGGTAGCTATCGGATGTGCCACAGCTGCCCTTACCATACGACGATCCTGTGGTGCACGAACGTCCAGAACTTCCTCTACGGCCGTGTGTATGTTCACGTGATCACTGACGGCGGCCGTGACAGTCGTTGCACAACTGACGCAGTATGTTCCATCTTGTGTGGCAGTTATCCGATAGCACCTCCCCAGCACTCGGATGGAAACAATTTTACCCCTTTCAAACTCACTCAGTTGGCTGTGGGAAAGACGATTGCGTCTCCATGGCATGGTTCACTGCTTGCTTCAAACGCCTGCACCACGCTGAACCTTCTAGCTTATTTTGTCTTGTGGTAGGTTGAAGAACAGCATCATCGGTGGATGTCGGCCTCACTGTCGTGGTGTAAGGGTAAAGTCGTTCTATCCAACAATGATGTCATTCCATTGTCGTGTGAGCCTTCTGGCTGTGAGCATTCACAGTTAAAGGGTAAACACAGTTGGCGCTCTGGTAGTAATGCCTCTACGCTCTCTCTCGGCGAACGCGTTGAAACCGTTATCAGTACACCTGTGTCCAAGGAATAGAAAAGCAACTCGAATCACTCGATAGAGGAAAGTCCACTGGACCTGACGGGATACCAATTCGATTCTACACAGAGTACGCGAAAGAACTTGCCCCCCTTCTAACAGCCATGTACCGCAAGTCTCTAGAGGAACGTAAGGTTCAAAATGATTGGAAAAGAGCACAGGTAGTCCCAGTCTTCAAGAAGGGTCGTCGACAGGTGCGCAAAACTATGGACCTATATCTCTGACGTCGATCTGTTGTAGAATTTTAGAACATGTTTTTTGCTCTCGTATCACGTCATTTCTGGAAACCCAGAATCTACTCTGTAGGAATCAACATGGATTCCGGAAACAGCGATCGTGTGAGACCCAACTCGCTTTATTTGTTCATGAGACCCAGAAAATATTAGATACAGGCTCCCAGGTAGATGCCATTTTCCTTGACTTCCGGAAGGCGTTCGATACAGTTCCGCACTGTCGCCTGAAAAACAAAGTACGAGCCAACGGAATATCAGACCAGCTGTGTGGCTGGATTGAAGAGTTTTTAGCAGACAGAACACTGCATGTTGTTCTCAATGGAGAGACGTCTACAGACGTTAAAGTAGCCTCTGGCGTGCCACGGGGGAGTGTTATCGGACCATTGTTTTTCACAATATATATAAATGACCTAGTAGATAGTGTCGGAAGTTCCATTCGCCTTTTCGCGGATGATGCTGTAGTATACAGAGAAGTTGTAGCATTAGAAAATTGCAGCGAAATGCAGGAAGATCTGCAGTGGATAGGGACTTGGTGCAGGGAGTGGCAACTGACCCTTAACATAGACAAGTGTAATGTACTGCGAATACATAGAAAGAAGCATCCTTTATTGTATGATTATATGATAGTGGAACAAACACTGATAGCAGTTACTTCTGTAAAATATCTGGGAGTATGCGTGCGGAACGATTTGAAGTGGAATGATCATATCAAATTAATTGTTGGTAAGGCGGGTACCAGGTTGAGATTCATTGGGAGAGTCCTTAGAAAATCTAGTCCATCAACAAAGGAGGTGGCATACAAAACACTCGTTCGACCTATACTTGAGTATTGGTCACCAGTGTAGGATCCGTACCAGGTCGGGTTGAAATGTTCCCTTGAAAAAATTAATGAATGAATGTGCTGATAAACCTCTCACATTATTTGCTTTTCAAACAGCTGAGCAAAACTGAACGTACTCGGACATTACTCTCTTTACTTATTCTGATCAACACTAAACTGACACACAATATTTTTAGCGCAACGCAATCTGACTTTCAATAATCCCTACAAAAGAATGGCCCTGACAAACAATAACCTATAGCTTTCATGAATCACTTACCTAACCTATACCTTTCATGAATCACTTATCTCACAAAAATCTTCGTCATTCGAACTACTGCAATACAGCGGGAGCCACTACTGTCAGCTAAATAAAAGATTCTAACTACTGAAGGCACTAACTACAGATAGGCATAGTTAGCAAATGAATGATTTTGATAAAGAACAAACAATGTATTTACCTTAATAGTGTTCAAAAGTCATAATATATATATAGTAGTTCATGACGTCCAGTCTTACAAATTTACTGTCTCTGATGGACACACGTCCAGATCATCCGCTCTCAAAAGTCCGCCATCTCTCTCCCCACATCCACCACTGCTGGCGGCTCACCTCCAACTGCGCAACGCTACGCGCTGTTAACAGCCGACTGCCCAACGCTACAATAGCGACTATTGCAACAATGCCGACCAGCCTCAGACTGCACACAGCACAGCCAGTGATTTTCATACAGAGCGCTACGTGGCGTTACTAACATAAAAACCTAAACAGCCTACTTACAGGGTTGATGGAGGAGATGGAGAAGGTCCAAAGAAGAGCGGCGCGTTTCGTCACAGGGTTATTTGGTAAGCGTGATAGCGTTACGGAGATGTTTAGCAAACTCAAGTGGCAGACTCTGCAAGAGAGGCGCTCTGCATCGCGGTGTAGCTTGCTGACCAGGTTTCGAGAGGGTGCGTTTCTGGATGGTATATCGAATATATTGCTTCCCCCTACTTATACCTGCCGAGGGGATCACGAATGTAAAATTAGAGAGATTCGAGCGCGCACGGAGGCCTTTCGGCAGTCGTTCTTCCCGCGAACCATACGCGACTGGAACAGGAAAGGGAGGTAATGACAGTGCCACGTAAAGTGCCCTCCGCCACACACCGTTGGGTGACTTGCGGAGTATAAATGTAGATGTAGATGTACTATCCCCCATGTGGGGTATACCGTCATCGGATTAAAATCGATGTATTGAAAGACATTTCACGTGACTGTGAATCCCAGTTATGAAAAGTTAAAATCGATGTATCTTTTCAGGTGCACCATTCTGTCTTCCTCCCAGCGTACGTGCATCACGGATCGCGATTCTTTTCTCACCGTTGGCAAGTCTTGGGAATGGGAGTGACTGTCGAAGCACGCAAGACTCGACTGCAGCGAGGCGTGGCGAGCCAGTGGTGGTATCTCTGGCAGGCGCCGGACGGCCTCGCGGGCAGATAACGAGCAGCAGGGGGCGCCGCGCCGTGCCGGACAATGGCGCCATCCCTCCTCCCCCGCGCCTGTGTTTGTTTTGCGGGCGCGCTAATACGGCGCTGGCTGCCTCATCCGCATCTCTGTAAACCAGCGATCGATGCCGCCGGGATAATCGAGCAGAGATCACAGCGGACAGTGCAGCGCCGCGTCCTGGCCATTTTAATTAGTCGGTCGCGCCGGCTGCGCCCCCCCCCCCCCCCCCGCCCCGCGGCACCTCTGCCCCTGCGTCCCTCCTCGGCTCGGCGGGCTTCGCGACCGCCGCGGCCTCCCCGCGAGTTCCCACGTCGCATGCAAAACAAGTCGGCCGAGCGGCGCGGGATTAATATTGATGGTGCGTTAACTGTGCGCCGCGCCAACTGTTTAAACAGTCGTTTCCAGGTCATTTCGCCGCTGCCGACTTTAGCATACAGTCCGGTGCGCAGCGGAACAATTCCATTCCTCCTAACCCATCCAACCGGTCTACCTCCCACCCCCCCCCCCTCCCCATTTTTTTTGGAACATTTTGTTTCACGCCTCCATTTTTTACGGCTGCAATGGGACGACGCTCGTCGCTTCGTTTATTTATGACAAGTTGCGATGAAAAATTGTTTCACAATTTTCAGTGACAGGAGCCGACGACTGTTTAAAAGCACATTGGAACTGCTGCAAGTTTTATACCACGCCTACGGCTCGCGGGCGCAAGAGATTCTCTCGAAATTATTATTTTGGTCATTTCTGACCGCTTTCGCCCAACAAACACTGGAGCCATTCCCATTATTACAGTAAACTGTTCTCGAGTAGCCGCTAACGATAGGTATAGATCAGTATTTACCATATATTTAACCCATAACTGAAAGACTTCAGTTGTTCCACAAATGTGGTTATTTATTGAAAGGGAAAAGATCGCAACACTAAAACATAATTAATGCAGAGCAATGAAATTTTGAGAATACATTTATCTACGTAACACATTTCAGTCATTAATATAGCGAGTAAATGTAAGCGCGAGATACGTCATAGCAAATGTGAAATGCTGGTGTATTAATAACTGATGTAACTGCCAGAATGTTGAATGCCAGCATGCAAATATGGATGAATTGATTTGTACAGGTGCCGGATGTCAGTTTGCGGGATGGAGTTCCATGCCTGATGCACTTAGTCGGTCAGTTTAGGAACGCTTAATGCCGTTTGTGGATGACGATACAGTTATCGTCCGCTAATGTCCCATATGTCTTCGATTGGAGACAGCTCTGTTTATCGAGCAGGCCAAGGCAACATGTCGACACTCTGTAGATGGCTCAAGTGGCTCTGAACACTATGGGACTTAACATCTTAGGTCATCTGTCCCCTAGAACTTACAACTACTTAAACCTAACAAACCTAAGGACATCACACACATCCATGCCAGAGGCAGGATTCGAACCTGCGACCGTAGCGGTCACGCGGTTCCAGACTTAAGCGCCTATAACCGCTCGGCCACTCCGGCCGGCACTCTGTAGGGCTCGTTGGCCTACAATAGAGGTATGTTGGTGAACGTTATCCTGTTGGAAAACTCCCCTTGGAATTATATTAGAACAAATAAGCCCTCGGTCACAAATATTAAGTCAAAATTGACCAGGTTTCGACGCTACTATGAGCGTCGTCTTCAGAGTTAAACTAACTGTCCCCTTGGAATGCTGTTCATGAATGGCGGCGCATCGGTTCGAATCATCGGATTGGCGTACAGATTAGCAGTCAAGGCGCCTGGGATGTTTACGAGAGTACTCCTGCTGTCATACGATATCGCACCCCAGGATAAAAATGGCATCCCTCAACTTTCCTCCTTCTAAACAACATACGGGCATCACTGGCACCGAGGTAGAACCACCTATGATTATAAAAGAGAGCAGACCTCCACCCTGCCCGTCAATGAGCTCTCTTTTGACACCACTGAAGTCGCTAACGGCGTGGTTTGGGGCCACCGAAATGCGCGCTACAGGGCGTCTGTCTCTGAACTACCCTTGAAAGAACGTATCTGTAACAGTTCACTGTGTCACTGTCGTACCACCTGCTTTCAAACGGTTGTTGCAGATGCAGTACGATGCGCCAGAGCCACATGCCAAATACGATAGTCTTCGCTATCGATGGTGCCACGTGGCCTTCTAGAGCCCGGTCTTCTTGCTACCGTACTTACTAGTGGCCACCACTGCCAGCAGTCTCGAACGGTGTCTACATTCCTGCCAGGATTTTCTGCAGCATCACTAATGGAATATCAGCTTTTCGTAGAGCTATTATATGATCTCGTTCAAACTCTGTGAGGTGTTGATAATGGCATCTTCGCCGTATTCATGGCTTTATTGTCACCACATCGAATCTCAAAGTTAACTAAGGTTCACGACCGTTGCAGCGTATATTTAAAGCAACTATCTCACTCTTATGCGACTGTTGCAAAATTTGGTTATACATCGTCTTTCAGATGTAGAAATTCACTTACCAACTTTCGTTTATATCGCACAATTCCTTCTTCTTATTGTGATTTTTTTCGATCATTGTAGTACGAGACAATGGCGAAAATGCACTGTCATAATTTAAAAATTCGGCCCGGCTGTTGATGAAAACATACTACATCTATTTACTCACCAACAGCACTCCTAACCCTGAAGTGCCACTCACAAAACAAGGGAATGTGGCCACCGAAAGTGGATCTATACATTGCTCCGAAGGCACGAGTTTCTGACATACTATAAAATTGGCTGCAGATGGTCAGTCGACCAGCCTCCAGCATACGATGGTCTCCTCCCTGTAATCCACAGTGGCTGACGTACAGTTACGTCTCGGCCATGATTTATAAGCGAATGGTCAGACCTGTGATGTCGAACCCAGTTGTAACTTTTCTTCTTTTGTCTTTCAGCTAGACGTTAACACCACTTGAACTATACAAGCCCAACTTCAGCTGCCGATACCCACTGTTAGTCACGTAAAAGTGACGAAGACCGGTATTTTCTGTCTTGGTGCCTGCGACCAAGAGGTGGATGGCGCTGTATACCGCTGTCTGCTGTTAGGCACCTGTAGTGCGCACGACCGGGGAACTGCATCTAGCCGGCGTAACGCACTTCCAGGCGGAATCTCGATGCGAGACTTTATTAAAAACGGAAGCTTTCTCGTAAGTGTAACTTTACTTTTCGGTAAGTGTTTGCAATCATTTCGTTTTAATCATACTTTAGACTCCAAAACGTATAATGTACAAGTAGTGAAGCCATGCGGATTCTAACCTAATCGACCCATTGTTCTCTTCTGCCAGCAAAACGACCCCTTGCCGTACCTTAATTTAATGACCCTTATGTAAACAAACCGCTCACCTGGACCCTTACCTTTGTTTATTTAGGGTTTAATAAATGGCTCAAATTGTGTTTTAATTACCATAATTTATGACACATGATGGCTACCGAGTAGTGTACTTGTGCTCATGTTTCCTCAGGTGTCAGACTGCTTCAAGCCTACTTTGATACCAGTTATCTAAATTGTCATAGTACACCCGAAAACTTAATGACCGTAATTTATGATCCGCTCCGACTTTCATGTAATGAATTCTTAATGGTCCCCCATCACCACCACCACTCTACAGACACCCAGAATCGTGAGGCATAACATAGCATTCATACTTTTTATCTCGGTCGAATACCATGAAGCGTTCTGCAGAAGCAAACATAAGCGATAGTCTCAGCTTTTCGGAATTTCTAGCAGAGTATCATGACCAGTGGTATTTTCTGCAACACATGACGCTGTTTATAGCTCTGCGGCTGTTTGTTACAGTTCTCTGGAGAGTTTTGCACTCTTCAAGAATACACGCATTAATTCGAGACTTTAAATGTACAAGCAATACCATCATGATGCATTTCCTGCTAGCAGCCAGTGTATGACGCTATTTACAGTTAGGGGCAATTCATTACTATTTGTCACGATTCCCCAACTTTTCAAGAGGCCACATGTAAATATAAGACTTTCAAATCTCAAAATATATCTACAGCGTATTTGTCTAAAAAGTCAACGATATCCCAACAGTTTAATGTCTCACACTTAGCACAATGTGGCAAATTCGCTGTAGCTACGTTTTTTCACTGTAAGGAATTTATCACAGCATTACTATCGTGTGACATGACTACCGGGCCACCTAAGAGGAATATAGCGCTATAAGATTACCGTGGAATTGTATATGAAGAGCTTATTTCAATAATGGTACAAGTCCATTTTTGTTCATATTGAGATACAGAAACCTAAAGTTAAATGAACGCTGAAAAATCTGCAGTTGAGATATCAGAAATATTCGAGGATAAAGCTTCTTGCTAGGGATGAACCTTTCTTTCTGTTTGTTTGGCTCTTTAATTTAAGAATCATTATAGACAGAAAAGTGGAGGTAATGGACTTGTACCACTATTGAAATAAGCCCTTCATATAATAGTGGGAGAATAATGTAGGCGCATTTCTGCAGAGTTACACAGGACATCGCTGGATAACTATTATCTCTGCTGCTGCTGGCACTACAACCGAGGGAAGGAAATAGGTGCGAAATGTATTGCATTTTAAAACCAGCAAAATAACGGACCAACTCTTCAGCTGTCTGCAACATGTCATGTTGGTTAGCTGCAGCTGACAGCTTACGTGTGTGCATACAGTGATTATTATATCCAGGTCCTCCCTGCCGTTGCCACTGCCACTACACCATTGCTAATACCGTTTCTTCTTCACATGTATGGATGCGACAAGCAACCAACGCCTTGTGAATTATTTTCAATAGTGAAATGGTGGGTAGGGGGTCGTGCGTCCATCGGACACACAAGCAAACATGAGACGAAGACCGTCGCTGCTTACAGAGAGGGCCTCTTGTGCGACATGCCAATACTCGCCACTGGCAGCGCTACGACTGCTGCATAGGCCAGCAGTATTACGAAATGAATGCAGTGGTGTTAAAAATGGGCTGCATTGGCTCATCAAGCCACGATGGTTAAACAAACTTTAATGCTTTGAAACGGTCGTATAACAACAACGCGTTGAGTTACGAAACGTTTTTTGAGCAGACTGCAAAACTGCGATATGCATTGTACAGGGTTATTACAAATGATTGAAGCGATTTCACAGCTCTACAATAACTTTATTATTTGAGATATTTTCACAATGCTTTGCACACACATACAAAAACTCAAAAAGTTTTTTAGGCATTCACAAATGTTCGATATGTGCCCCTTTAGTGATTCGGCAGACATTAAGCCGATAATCAAGTTCCTCCCACACTCGGCGCAGCATGTCCCCATCAATGAGTTCGAAAGCATTGTTGATGCGAGCTCGCAGTTCTGGCACGTTTCTTGGTAGAGGAGGTTTAAACACTGAATCTTTCACATAACCCCACAGAAAGAAATCGCATGGGGTTAAGTCGGGAGAGCGTGGAGGCCATGACATGAATTGGTGATCATGATCTCCACCACGACCGATCCATCGGTTTTCCAATCTCCTGTTTAAGAAATGCCGAACATCATGATGGAAGTGCTGTGGAGCACCATCCTGTTGAAAGATGAAGTCGGCGCTGTCGGTCTCCAGTTGTGGCATGAGCCAATTTTCCAGCATGTCCAGATGCACGTGTCCTGTAACGTTTTTTTCGCAGAAGAAAAAGGGGCCGTAAACTTTAAACCGTGAGATTGCACAAAACACGTTAACTTTTGGTGAGTTGTGAATTTGCTGCATGAATGCGTGAGGATTCTCTACCGCCCAGATTCGCACATTGTGTCTGTTCACTTCACCATTAATAAAAAATGTTGCTTCATCACTGAAAACAAGTTTCGCACTGAACACATCCTCTTCCATGAGGTGTTGCAATCGTGCCGAGAATTCAAAGCGTTTGACTTTGTCATCGGGTGTCAGGGCTTGTAGCAATTGTTACGGTAAGGCTTCTGCTTTAGCCTTTTCCGTAAGATTTTCCAAACCGTCGGCTGTGGTATGTTTAGCTCCCTGCTTGCTTTAATCGTAGTCTTCCGCGGGCTACGCGTGAAACTTGCCTGCACGCGTTCAACCGTTTCTTCGCTCACTGCAGGCCGACCCGTTGATTTCCCCTTGAAGAGGCATCCAGAAGCTTTAAACTGCGCATACCATCGCCGAATGGCGTTAGCAGTTGGTGGATCTTTGTTGAACTTCGTCCTGAAGGGTCGTTGCACTGTTCTGACTGACTGATGTGAGTGCATTTCAAGCACGACATACGCTTTCTCGACTCTTGTCGCCATTTTGTCTCACTGCGCTCTCGAGCGCTCTGGCGGCAGAAACCTGAAGTGCGGCTTCAGCCGAACAAAACTTTATGGGTTTTTCTACGTATCTGTAGTGTGTCGTGACCATATGTCAATGAATGGAGCTACAGTGAATTTATGAAATCGCTTCAATCATTTGTAATAGCCCTGTATATTATACACACTCAGTCTGTTCTAATTTTTCCAGACACCTGATAATAATAATAATAAATACTATTCTAGCTGTCAGAGATACAAGCTCTCCCTGATGTTTTATTAACATACTTTGCTCCATATCTAGAACAGTACTCTAGCCATATTTACTGACTGGGAAGTCACATAGGGCTCTCCAGGGTCGCTGGTCTACACAGTTTCGTAGAGCGCACGTGCGCCGGCGCTTAATTCCGCTGCTCCACGCCCCTCTCACTACAGAAGAAATATGCATCGGTCCTCCCATATTGCACCACGCCAGAGCAGTCGAGACATCTGCTCGCACGCAGGTTGTCTATGACACACACTCGGTGCTGATTTCATAAAACGAGCCCTTGTCGCCAGGAATGATACATTATTCCCTTTACAATATCCCGACACCTTATTCCGGTCTGTGTAGTGCTATATACATACCCTGATCGTGAAATATTAGAATACTACGCTCCTGTATTTCATGTCTGATCACGGTTTGACAATTCTAGTATTTTTCCCTCATTCCGATAGAATGATCATTGGCGAATGGATCATCCACGAAAGGATGTTCCAATTGCGACAGACAGCTCTCTCTTCGTTTAAGAATCACTACCGTATAGATCAACGATACAGTGTGTCACAATAAGGAGTATTTTTCCTCTGCTGAGAGTAGCATCTGTTCCAATGAATGGTGTATGGAAGTATTGTCTGTCGGTAAGTCTCCGTAATTTCTGGTTGTGGTCATTTCGCGAGACATCTGTGGAATGCTGTATTCAGCTGAAAACATTTTTTGTGACATGCTTCTTTGTGGATGATACTGTGATACTGCTTTTCCAAATATGCTTGTTTTAACAAGTCTTCTGTTTAAAAATATCGTCTTATATATCGAATTTGCTTCTCCAACACCTGTATCCCTCAGTTTGAAATGCAGTTTGCCTACCGTTGCCGACACTTCTCTTTCGTTCTGTTAACTGCTATAATACGCACGTTTAGCTACCGTGCGCCTCAAACATCCGCTGTGCTGGCGAGAGTCGAGCTTTCGAAGAGTCTTGTATACTCTAAGGGTAATTCAGTGGCTTGATAGTGTGCTGCGTCAACCGCATTTAACAGCTCAGACACAACTGATCACATAACGCGATTTTTGCATCTTTGACTAGTAATCAGGATGCTCTTGTCCCAGTTTAGAACTTAGCCACTGTATACATTTTGAATAAAAATCATCAGCAATGACGGATGATGGTTTCCCGCAGAAGAAGTCACCTTCGTTCTACCAACAGACTTGTCAAAGAGGGCAGAGGTGTGGACAGAAGTTCAGGAGAATCTGTTGCCTTTATGGTGGGAAATTGCCTCTAAAATGTGTAATAACCAGCAATGATCAGCGGCATGAGGATGCAGAAGGCAATTGAGTCCATTGCATTTTTGAGACACGTAAGGTATATGCACAGAACATGGCTCCTGTAATTCAAAAATAATATGATGGTCTCTCCATTGGCAAAAGATTGCAGATTAGTTCCCATTTTGCCTTTGGGAGGACTGCCAAATGGTGGATGACCGTGAGAAAAAGATTAGCATTCTAAGTGTCGGGATGAGAACGTCAGAAGTCTGATAGTGGTATGGAAGCTAGAAAATTTGAAAAGGCAAATGCAAAGGCTCAATCTATATATCATGGCGATTAGTGAAGTGAAATCGAAGAAGATAAGGATTTGTAATTAGACAAATGTATGGTAATGTCAACAGCAGCAGAAAATGATATAATGGGAGTAGGATTCGTTATGAATAAAAAACTAGGGCAGAGAGTGAGCCAATGTTAACAGTTCAGTGATAGAGTTGTTCTTATTTTTGTTATCAGAATTAACTGAAAACCGGTATTGATAACAATTGTTCGGGTGTACATGCTGGTGTCCCAGACAGAACGTAAAGAGAGAAAGAAATTATATAGGGACACTGAAAGTGTAATTCAGTACGGAAAGGGAGATGAAAATCTTATAATCATGGGGTTTTAAATGCAGATGTAGAAGATACTGTTACGAGAGAATATAGGCTCGGTAGTAGGAATGGGAGAAGGGAAAGGCTGATTGAGTTCGGCAATAAAATTTCAGCTTGTAACAGCGAATACTCTGTTTAAGAATCACAAGCGGAGAAGGGTGTACACGGAAAAGAGACCTGGGAGGATTGCAGCTGTAATACGTCATTGTCATACAGAAAATCCTAAATCAGATATTGGATTGTAAGGTGTACCCAGGAGCCGACACAGACGCAAGTCAGTAATGATGAAGGTTAGACTGAAGTTTTAAGAGAGACATTCGAAGAAATCGGTGTGGAAGGAAATGGGATACTGAGATACTGAGAATGTTGAAACGGATTTGATATGTACTAATGATAGGGATACTGCGGTTAGGAGTACCACAGTAGGCAGTTCAGTTGAAGAGGAGTGAAAGTCTCTAAAAAGAGAGATCACAGATGTCAGGAAGACAAATATAGGTATTATGAAGGTAATAGAAGAAATATTTCAATAAATCAACGAAAGAAGGAAGTACAAAAAAATTCAACTAAAGACAGGAATACAACAATATAATTTACGTAGGAAACAAATAAACAACAAGTGAAGGAAATCGAAGGTGAAATGGCTGCAGGAAGATGTGAAGAAGTCGAAAACACAGTGATCGTCGGAAGGACTGATCCAGTATACAGAAAATATAAAATAATTTTTAATGAAATTAAGAGCAAGGGCCGTAACATTAAGTCTTCAATGGGAATTCCATAGTTAAACGCAGAGGAGAGAGCGATTTGAGGCAGGTGGCATACTACCATTTTCGGAGAAGTACCACCCACACAGTTCCTGAGAAAGAACTTATAAGAGCGAGAACTATCGCTAAATTAGTTTAACAGCTTATGCATCCAAGTTACTGACAATAATAGTATACAGAAGAATGGATCTGTTCGATAATGACCAGTTTGCCTGTAGGAAAGTTAATGGACGAGAGGGAGTCATGTCATTGCGCATGAGAATGGAAGCAAGTGTGATGAAAAATCAAGGCACGTTCATAGGATTTGGAAAAAGGTTTCTACAATGCAAAGTGGTCGAAGACTTTCGAAGCTGTGAGAAAAATAGGAGTACGCTATAGGAAAACACAAGTGTTACGCAATTTGTAGAAAAACCAAGAGGGAACAATAAGACTGGAAGACCAAGAAGGAAATGCTCGGATTAAAAAGCGGCCAAGACAGAAGAGCAGTTTTTTGCCTCTATAGTTCAATCTATACCCCGGGGAAGCAATAACATAAATAAAAGAAAGTATCAAGAGCGGGATTAAAATTCAGAGTGAAAGGATGTCAATGATACTACTCGCTGACGATATTTCTATCCTCAATGAAAGAATTTCGTTTCTAAGTACAATTGTGAAATTGATCGCTGGTTGTCAAAATGTTTTCTAAAATATGTATTGTAAACTACCAGTCACATATACAAAGAATAAGACTGCTGGTTATAGCGAATCTTACATATACATTGCAGACTGCCTGGTTGTTAGAGTGAAATGCAGAGTACAAGAATTCTTTCGTTCAAAGGTAAACAACCCAAACAACCCACAAAGACGACGGCGGAGTACCTGTCTACATCCAGACATTCATACATAGCAATGTTCGTGATCAATCTGGATGGCTTATTGTTACATATTTATTTGTTTGCTTCAAGAGTCGACTGGAAACTCTGCACTAAGTGTGAAAAGAGTAATCTTCTGCGCAGGAAGTCTTGTGGCAGACACATCAACGGCCGATAGAAGGGGAAGGTAGAGTTAAGATTTTTCACGGATTACGCGTCACGCTTTTCTTCCATTTCGTGAAAATAAATCTCTTCTCCTTCTCGATTCTTGGTTAAGTCATAAAAATTCTGAAGTATTATCAGCTGCGTTTCGAACTCACACTGATAACTAGGTAAAGGTACTTCACACTCCATCTGGTGCGACAAATGCACTTCAACCAGTATAGCGAGAATTTTTGTTAGTGGAAAGCATTTTAGGTAACATTAACACAGACAATTACTGTGGAGAGTTGACTGTAGTTTATTTTCTATGAATATTCTTGAGCTGTAATCACTAGGGTACTGTTTTTCTCTTCTTGTCACTTTCAAAACCCAATTAAATAATGAAGAAGACTATGCGATACGGTATTATACTAGGTTCATTCCTAACTATGGCTCAGTTTTCTGTAAAAACATCAAAGTATGTCTGCTACTCTCAGTGCTGTCAATTTTAGTTCGTAATTTATGTAGGCAGAACACTGAAAATGTATTCACTTAAAACTTCCGGGCTGATAGGCCGTGGTCGAAGTATAAAACTGTCTCCTGACGTTTCGTCTCCGACTGCGGGAGACATCCTCTGAGTAAAGCGGCGAACTGCTGAAATGTATGTTTGGAACACTGTATCAATATTTTGCACTTTTTAAATAGTTAGGAACAGTAACACTAATACATACGTGTTAGAAATATGTGTGCATATTCACTAAGAATTTGAAAAGGAAGTATATCTGTATAAATATTTGTTATCTTTTGTTCGCTTTAAATCGGCGAATCACCGCTCTCATAGCTGCGACAAGAGAGTTACGCATGACCAACCGCAGTATGTACCTAGGTGGGATTCGCAATGCATAGCGAGAGATTCTGGGTTGTACAATAGGCAGTTTCGAGTGCGGAAAACACGCGAAATAGGCCTCATTTTTTTATATCAGCAGCAAAAATGTTGCATACGGACTTTTTTTAAAGTGACTAACAAAAAAAGTTAAACAGGTTTCGACATGAAAAGCCTGACCATTTCCTCGTTAGTGTAACTTCGCTATGTCGTCATACTGGCATACGTGATTGTTATTAAGCAACTTACAATTAATTTACTTAAATTATTAATAAGTTCCAAAATAGATAGCAATCAATCTAAATTTATGGATAATCCTCAGGGTAACATCCTGCTGCTATACAAATTAAAAATAATACGCAGTGTTTACTGAAACTCGTTTTTATTTCTTTGTGTAGTCTACTCCGGCTATTGTTATGCCATTTTTCATTGTTTCCTATTTCCTATTGCAGGATTTTAGTTCATAACTGGCTCTAGCAATACATTAGTAAGTGTTGGGACGTAGTGGTGCCATCTGATATATGGATACAGGTGTTGTGCAAGGTGATCTTTTTATACTTTATTATATTTTCTTGAACACATTTCCAAATCTTTTCGCAAATATGTGAAATTTTATTGCTATCCCTATCAGTACATACGCTTATTCTTTGAAAATTTTCTTTCGTTTGATTTCTTCACCTCCCACATATGTACCTGTTTCGTAATAGAAAGTCAAACCATATGGTTGTTTCTCAGTTTTAGATATGCAGTGTTCTCGTTATTCTCTGGCAGAAAGGTAATATTTTTTACTTTAATTCCTACATTTCACAGTTCGCTCTAACTCATATTCAGCTCAGTAAACAGACTTCTTTTGTTTGTTACATGCTGAATGACATTGCACATGTATTTGCACCTCTTGTTGTTGCTACAATTTTGATAATGCCCTGGAAATAATTTTGTTTGCATTCTGTACCAATACCCTCTGACATATCTTTCATAACATCAGTATAGAGTGTATGTGGAAAGCCTGTGTCTTTTAGACCAGTGAGTTTTAGTGACTCACATTTTTCTCAGCTTTGAGTAAGTGTGACTAACAGGCCGTCTCTCAGACTTGAAGCTAGCAGTGCCCCACGGTGGTACCCGCCGTTAAACAGTCCCTTACAAAGAATGTTGAAGCCGAAACTCACAGTCCACGCGTATGCGCCAGCGCGTAAGTTATCTCTTAGTGGTATTGAGGTGCGAGTCACTTGCGGCCCAGCAAACAGCGCGGCATAGGGGAAAAAACTGCACCAAATTCTGGAACGCCCGAATCACGAATTACAAAATGTGCCAGAAAATGGAGTAAATAATTTGACGGCTGTTTGTGACATGCTTATCATGGAAAACATTATAATTGTCTCAGTGGGCATGGAGAGCCAAATATCTACTGCAATACGTTCTCCATAAACAATGTTCCGAGACTTGTTCCCCGGGTATATGAAGGGATTTTTAGCTCTCGATACACGTGAGCAGCCAACGTAGAGCTGTCCGTGCGAAAAACAAGTGATACCCAGATGAAAACCTGCCACTTTCAAAGTTTGTCCGTTGCTCTTATTTGTAGTGAATGAGAAGGCTACTTCCGTCTTCAGCTCTAACTTGTGGACGGGACACCCGACTTTAGAAACCCTACATGGTATATAATTGTGCCGTCACTTTTCATACTGTAGAGACAGATGTATAGATAGTCATCTCACCAGCAACATGGTCAATAATTTTTTTTTATTGTTCTTAGTGGCTAAGATTTCTCTTCCACGTGACCATTCCTCGTTGCTCAAAGTTTGTTATAAGTTCGGAAAAGCCTCATCAATTAGGCTATCTTTCGAGTTTAAAACATTGCTTACAGAATTTATAAAGTCTTTCTTATCCTGCCATGCGGCTTTTTTCCGATCTCGAGAAAGTTTTGATCGAAGAGCACAGACTCTCGGCCGTTACAGGGCTCAACTCTCAAATTAGTTGTGAGGTGTAATCTCTCTACCTTTGCCCACATCGGCAAAACCTTGAGGCACGCTCTGATCTCATCGGCCGCAGTGCCTCGCTCGAAGACCCAGCGTCTCGATCGCACGCTTGTGTGATAGCGAGCATCCGTCCCAAACGAATAGTTTGAAATGCTGAAACAGAGCGCTTCGTCTACTGCTCTTGCTTATACCTATTGCAAGAGGGCATTTCCTTACTCACAAGGTTCAGTGGAGGTTTGAACACCAAGTGGGCACTGAACAAGGTCGCAGCTATCCCAGAGGACACAACAGCTAGCGAGACATTCCTGTCCTTGCACACTGCGCCAGCAGAAAATTTAACAGGAATGTCCTTCCAGTACCCTGGGTGCAGCGGAGAAATGAAGACCTCTTCTCCTATCCATTCCACTCAAAATTTTATTAAAAATCTGAATTTCTTCTGGTAACAGTCTCCGTTTGGGCGACTTGACCCCCAACTCTGCGGTCTCGTAACTGAGCACCATAAGCGAACCAGTGGACAACTATTCCCTTCATTGTGGGGTGAAAATGCCGATACCAGACAGCGGTTGCGGTTTATAAAATGCGGAATTTGTCGTAAGACACTGTTCAATGTTTCCGCTTCGGTTCTTATGGTTTCATGAAGTTCCGACAGGTGGTTGCGCTGTACGTAACTCTCAAACTGGCGTCTATAGCAGAGCTGAGTTCCACGCACTAGGCCGTCATTGAGTGTCTTCTGACGGAAAACCAGAGCTTCGCAGAAATTCATAAGCGCTTGCATAATGTCTACGGAGACCTGGCAGTGAACAAAAGCACTCTGAGTCGTTGGGCAAGGTGTCTGTCATCATTGCAAGGACGTCGCGCAAATTGGACCGATCTACCACGTACCGGCCGGTCGCACAGCGATGTGACTCCTGCAGTGTTCGAACGTGTGGACACTCTCATTCGAGGTGATCGACGGATCACAAGCAAATACCTCACTGCTCAACTGAATGTCTCTCTTGGTAGTGAGGTTATCTTCGATTCGGAAAGTGGGTGCACTCAGCGACTGTTATGTGACTTAAAAATTACAGAGTGCAGCAATCAGTCGTCCTTCTTAGATTTTATTGCGCAAATCCAGATTTTGGCTAGTAGCTTGCCATTCTCGATGCACTGTTTTCTATTCACAATGCATGTAAGTCAGTCTCAGTTCTTTGAATAATCCAAGACTGCGTTGCGCGTAAAGGTGATGAGCAACTCCAACCACCAGTTTTTTCCGTATTAGGAGAACGCGAACTGTATGTATTCGTGGAGATGTCGTGGACTGTTTTCGAATGGCAACTTGGGAATCACCATTTGCCTTAAGTAGTTTGGATCCACACTGCAATCGTTTCTGTTGACATCTTTCAGTTGGACATAATTCTCTGCACGCAACTTGCTCTCGCTTAGACGCAATGAATCTCAGTCACTCTCAAATATGTCTACCAAAAATAGTGATAGATGAACCCTACACTGAAGCAGCAAGTTTAAGTTGTGTTCGTGGACTTTCAGGGGAAATGCGTCGAAATCTATGCAGTACATCCTTCTGTTCTGTTTCGGTCACCCAATTGTCCGATTTGTTTGAAGTGATACCCCTTTTTCCCTTTCCATAACATAAGCGGATACTCTACAGCATGGTGCAAGTGTTGTATATCAGCGGTCCTGGCGAGGGAGTCGTTGTGCTTTAGCAGGACGATGTCCCCAGGGACCGTGGGGTTGGCGCGCAACCGCAGCTGCAACCTCGGGGGCAGTTAGCGCGCTGTAGTGGCATATGTGCTGCCTGCCTAGCACACAGTCCGCATGGATTACCGGATCACCACCTTGCAGCTCCTGGGAGGCATTTCCTCGACAGCTGTTTTAAACTTCAATTCTGAGTTTCCAATACAGTCGCCCACTCAACTCCAAGAGTAATTTAACACCATCTATCAGTGGCCAGATCATCGTCTTTCATAAAGAAAACTTGCAGAAATTGTGTTTGATCGTTACTAGAAGTAAAAGTTACCCTATTTTATAGTGCACCTGTCCCTGCATCTGTCTGACTCAAAGGAAGCCACCTGAAAGGAGGAATTATACTACTTAATACGGTTTAGAAAGCTCTGTCACTCGTCAGTCTCGCAAGGAAATAACTTCTTCAAAGGATTGGCTGGCTCCTTTAACTGTAATGTGGTAATGACTACGTCGCCCCCAGAGCAACACATTCCCGCCGTTTTTCCCTTCCATTTCAGAGCCTCACAAAATCTGCATGCCTTGTTCACAGGATCTGTTTTGATGAGCCTGTGCTTACTATAAATTTGGATCACAGTCGAAAGTGCATTTTTTAAAACTTCCTCTGCCATTCATTGCAAATATTTGCCACCTTTCAGTTTGTCGTTGAGCAACAGCGAATCGGCGAACATCTGTCTTCGACTATTTCAGAGGCAAACTGAGAAGTCATCCGTACTGTGTTCTCTTGACGCCGACGATCCATATTTTCGGCTGTCTCAGAAGCACGTAGAACGGACTTGCGTTCTGCGATAGCTTGACACCGTCGAACTGACCCTTTGGCTGTCTCAGAGGCACGCTCAGAGGTCATGTGTTCTGCAGTATACCTTCGTCGAGCATCCGACTGCTCTGGTGTCTCAGTAGCACGCTGAGATGGAAGGCTGTCAGAGTTCTGCTTACGTCCAGCATCTGCTTGCGCTGAGGTTCCAGCTGCTTAGCATTTCCCGACTGTCTGCCTGCTTAGCGTTCCACTGTTCAGGATGAACTGGCGATTCCTCCTGTCTAGGATCGTCATAGTTCGAGCTCTTTGTGAGCTCTGTGAGAGATTCGAGTTGCCTTTACGAGTCCTTATAAATTTAAAAAGTTATACTTCGGCTAAAGAACTGATGTCTACAGACATCCAATCTAAGCAAAGTAACCTAATATCTAACTGAACTATCCGTAATATCCGCCCGGTTGGCCATGCGGTCTAACGCACGGCTTTCCGGATGGGAAGGAGTGCCTCGGCGGATTTGTGTCGAGGTCCGGTGAACCGGCCAGTCTGTGGATGGTTTTTAGGCGGTTTTCCATCTGCCTCGGCGAATGCGGGCTGGCTCCCCTTCTTTCGCCTCAGTTACACTATGTCGGTGATTGCTGCACAGACATGTTCTCCACGTACGCGTACACCACCATTACTCTACCACGCAAACGTAGGGGTTACACTCGTCTGGTATGAGACGTTACCTGGGGGGGGGGGGGGGGGGGGTCCACCGCGGGCCGAACCGCACAATAACCCTGGGTTCGGTGTGGGGCGGCGGAGGGGTGAAGTGGACTGCGGTAGTCGTCGAGGGGTTGTGGACCACTGCGGCTGCGGCGGGGACGGAGCCTCTCCGTCGTTTCTAGATCCCCGATTAACATACAATACATACAATACAATATGATACAAACTAACCCTAAATCAATATAATTAGACCATGAAATATCTATAAATATACAACCGAAACCTATTCCAAATGCAAAAATCAAAATCATAGAAGTAAGTCACGTCAACATAAAGAGATAAAGTTCAAATAATCTCCAAACAAATCATTAACACAAACAGTAATCCAAAAGAAATGCAATCTCAGTGCATGACAGAAACTAAAAGCCCATCCGAAAAGCAAACTATCGACATCCTAGAAACAAAGTCACAAAAGAAACTACGAGGGCTATTCGGAAAGTAAGAACGATAGGTCACGAAATGGAAACCACAATGCAAATCAGTACTGTTTTATTTGCAACTGTTAGCTGCACCTTCCAGCTACTTCTCTACACAGTCACCGCTCAGACTTAGACATCTGTCGTAGCGTTGTACCAACTTTTCCCTCGTTATAGAAGACAGCCACCAGTGCTATTCACAGTTTTCTACTCTGGACTGCAGATTTTTGTTTGGGTCAAAATATTGTCTTCGGAGGCAGTGGTTCATTTGAGCAGAGTTGAAGCGCAGGGGTAGCCAATTACGTGCCGTACTGTGGATGATCAAACACTTCCCATCGAAAACGCTGCAGAAGCATCTTCATTGCCCCTGCAGAGTGCGGTCGAAAATTGTCGTGTAAAACGAATCATATGACAGCTGTGTTGTGTGGATTACATAGCTTCAGGCGAAATCTTTGGCCGGGCCCTCATACTTGGCGGGAGACGCTAATCTCTAGCCATCTTTACGTTCTCACTGTGAGCTCAGAACAGGAAAGAGCGATCGACGGGCGTACTAGACACAGTGTCCAACGCATCTGTGCATTCACCAGATTTTCATTGCATTTTCCATTTCGCGACCGATCGTTCCTTACTTTCCGAATAACCCTCGTATAAACCATTCAAATTCAAGCAGAAAATCCTTGTGAATGTTCGAATAGCAAACTATCGTGATCCTAAAAACAAATGAAATCACCAAGAGAACTGTGAATCATTTAAATCCAGACAGAAAAGAAAAGTTAATGTTCAAGTATTCCGATAATATTACAATACAATATACTTCTACAATCCAAGTTCTCAACAATAATTCTTCTTAACTGTAGAGGCCCTAGAAACAATCGAGATCACGAAACAAAGTGACATGGGGCTGAAACACAAGCATCAGTGTGTATTAGAGCTGCAGATAATCAATATGGGTCAGGACAAGATGAGCAGGACTTTATTGGTAAAGCTGTTTTATGAAAAGAACAGCAATGGTACTTTCGCTTTTTGCGAGTATCGACGCGTTAAGGGAATACGGAGAGATTCTCTTTCGGCACCGGGGCTGTAAAACGTGATTCAGAAGTTCGAATTAATTGGCGATTGGGAATTCCTCCTGGGACATGCCGACAGGCAATTGCGCCACAGATTGTTGAAGAAGTTATTGCTGTTACGGCTGAAAACGCTGCACGCAATGTACGATTTTCAGGCAGTGCACGAACTGTGTAACGACAGCGGATCATTCCATGGTCCACTGTTCGAAAAGTGCTGGTAACAATTGTCAACTGATGTCCCTAGAGCGGTTCCAGGCTGTCGTGGATGCAGACGATCGTCACTTTGAACAGCGTTTGTACTGGAACTTAAATATGGTTACCGATTGACAAATTACCCTCCCATCTGGAAACGTGTTTCTTTCAGTGGTTTATTCGTTATTTCTCTTCTGCATGTCCAAATAAATGTTTCCACAAAGTTTCTTTAACATACGATCACTCATTTCTCGTGGAGGCCTTCTCAAGTAGCGAAAGTTTAATTATAGCCGTACTTTACTGTGTTAGGATACTAAACCATGTATTCGCAGGACACAACTGTAGCTACCTATAGGAAACGTAGTCATTTCGCCCAAGTTTGAACATACGTACGACATACACTGATGTGAAAGAAGTCATGCGATAACGATATGCATATACAGGGTGGTCCATTGTTCGTGACCGGGCCAAATATCTCACGAAATAAGCGTCAAACGTAAAAACTTCAAAGAACGAAACTGGTCTAGCTGGAAGGGGGAAACCAGATAGCGCTAAGGTTGGTCCGCTAGATGGCGGTGCCATAGGTCAAACGGATATCAACGGCGTTTTTTAAAATAGGAACCCCCATTTTTATTACATATTCGTGTAGTACGTACAGAAATATGAATGTTTTAGTTGGACCACTTTTCTCGCTTTGTGATAGGTGACGCTGTAATAGTCACAAAATAAAATGTTCAAGAATACCTACGTGGTGTATTTTAATTTAAAAAACCTACATCTTACCAATTGTTCGTCTAAAATTGGGAGCCATATATTTGTGACTATTACAGCGCCTTCTATCTCGATTGAGAATCCGTTGCGCGTGGATCCCCATCGATTTTGTGATCTGAGGTTTTCCCGGCGTACAGAAAACTTGAAGAAATCAAGATTCGATCGATTTTGTCCCAAAGATTCTCGATTTTGTTTAAATCGACGGACTTTGGTGACCAGGCGAAGCGCTAATTTCACCCTGGTTCTCTATGAATCACGCACACACACTGCGAGCTATCTACATCTACATCTACATATATACTCCACTAGCCACCAAGCGGCGTGTGGCGGAGGGCACAATTCGCGCCAAAGTCATAGTTCTCCCCCCTCTGTTCCACTCGCGGATCGCGCGAGGGAAAAACGACTGTCTGAACGCCTCAGTACGAGCTCTTATTTCCCTTATCTTTGAATGCTGATCATTACGAAATTTGAAAGTTGGTGGTAATAATATATGCTCTACATCCTCGGTGAAGATTGGATTTCGGAATTTAGTGAGCAGCGCCTTCTGTTTAGCATGTCGTCTATCTGCAAGTGTGTCCCATTTCAAACTTTCTATGAAATTTGTAACACTCTCGTGCTCGCTAAATGTGCCAGTCACGAATCTTACCGCTCTTCTTTGGACCATCTAAATCTCTTGGATCAGACCCAACTGGTAAGGGTCCCATACAGACGAACAATACTCTAAGACTGGACGAACTAACGCATTGTAAGCTACTTCCTTTGTTGAAGGACTGCATCGCTTCAGGATTGTACAAATAAACCGCAATCTAGAGTTCACCTTACCCGTTACTTGTGTAATATGATCATTCCATTTGAGATCAGTTCGAAAAGTCACACCCAGATACTTTACTGGTGTTACCGCTTCCAAAGACTCATCATTTATTTTGTACTCATACATTAAAGGGGATTTTCGCCTATTATACACAGTAGGTTACACTTACTAATATTGAGAGATAACTGTCAGTCATTACACCACACATTTATTTTCTGCAAATCCTCATTGGTTTGTTCACAACTTTCGTGTAATACTACTTTCCCGTAGACTACAGCATCATCGGCAAACAGTCTAAGGCCGCTGTCAATACCGTCAACCAGATCGTTTATGTAAATCGTAAAAAGCAGTGGACCTATTACGCTGCCCTGGGGCACACCTGAAGTTACTCTTGTTTCTGTTCAAGTTACCCCGTTCAGGACGAAATACTGCTCCCTGTCTGTTAGATAACTTTCTATCCAACCGCATATGTCATTGGATAGACTGTAAGCGCGCACTTTTTGGAGCAAGCGACAGTGCGGAACTGAGTCGAACGCTTTTCGAAAGTCGAGAATTATGGCATCAACCTGGCAGCCGGTATCTAGAGCCTATTGTATATCACGGACAAGGAGGGCCAGCTGTGTCTCGCATGACCACTGTTTCCTAAAACCGGGCTGGTTTCTGCAGATGAGAGTCTCAGAGTCTAGGAAGGTCATTATGTCTGAACACAAAATATGTGCCATGATTCTACAACAAATCGATGGCAGTGAAATTGGTCGGTAATTATGTGCATCCGATTTTCTAACCTTTTTATAGATTGCGACGACCTGGGTCCTCTTCCAGTCCCGTGGAACTTTCCGCCGTTCCAGTGATCTCTGATAAATGACGGATAAGAATGGTGCTATATTTGTAGCATAGTCAACATAAAATCTTACGGGGATACCGTCTGGGCCAGATGCCTTTCTAGCATCTAAGGATCTTAACTGTTTTTCAATCCCAGATACACTAAACACTGTGTCAGCCATCCTTTCGTTTGTTCGATAACTAAAAGGGGGAATGATGCTGCAGTCCTCTATTGTAAACGAGTTTTTGAAAGCTAGGTTTAGAATTTCAGCCTTCTCTTTATCATCATCAGTTACATTACCCGTACTGTCAGCAAGAGAAGATATTGAATTGTTTGTAGCGTTCATAGATTTTACGTACGACCAAAATGTTTTTTGGGGTTATTTTTAGAATATGCAGACAAAATATTGCTTTCAAATTCGTTAGTTCGGCGGGCAAAAGCCGGTCCGACGCTGTTTTGGGATGAATCCCATAAATTAATCACTTCAGTATAATAAAACTATTGTACAATGTTGAGCGCTACATTTGCAGTAAACGAGTATGCATTTATTGATTAAGAATAGAAAGATAAAGGGAATATACTTAAACATTTTAGAAGATCCCAGTTTTATAGTTAAATAAAAGTCGACTACAACTTTATTTCGAATAAGCTGACTATGTGACCCAGCAGGGAGGTATAAATCCTTTTAAAAATTGACAGATAGTGAAGCAGAGCGTCGACTACTGTTAATCGGAGCAGATTAGCGACATGTACACAGGCTATGACGTAGCGTAGAGGGAAACCTGATAACGAAGCAGCACTGCGAGTCGATGATACGGCAAGGGCGATGAGTTACAGCCTCCATGAACAAAAGAACTAAAGAGTTGATGAAAGAATCCGAAAGTTGCTGGGAGGACTTCTAGCGTCAGTCGGTGGGGAAATTGGATACGAGATGGCCTCCGGGCTAATTGGAGCAGTTAACATCTCAGCAGTACCAGCGACAGCGGGGGAGCGGAGAAGTCGTGGCCGGGGGTGGGAGAACAGGAGGCTGTGTGCGGAGCCACTCCCAGTTTCCAGAAGTTGCCACATTACTGCTTTTACATCCCAAGTCAGCGAATCACTATAAAGTGCGTGGCAGAGGGTATTTCTATTGCAGTGTATAGTACTTCTTTCCATTACATTCGCCGACGGAGAATGGTATTGCCTGGGAATATATACCTCAGTATCTGGCATAATTTGTCCAATTTTATCTTCTCAGGAAACCCAAGCGGATTTTCGCAAAATAGTATACTTTTAGTGTCTCCAAGACGAAAATTTTCACGTTTCCCTTACACTCTCCCGCCGTGAAAGAAGTCTGAGACCATATTCTCTTCCCATGCACGGGTTCGTAGTTGTCTTATACATACATATCTCACAAAATTGATCAGCATTCGAGTGCAGGCCGCACTACTGTTTTCTAAACAATCGCTTTCGTAGTAAAACAGCGGTGTCTCGGTAGTCTACCAATAAATCGAAACTTTAGAGTTGATTTACCTATAGTTCCGTCTACGTGATCATTCGACTTATTACTGCGAAATGTTTGTATAACTGTCTCCCGTTGTAATTTATTATTTGTTTAATCCAAAAGTTTTATTTTATTTGTGTAGCCTAAAATTTTTACTTTTCGTTAAACGAACAACTTTTTATTCACTCTACAATAATTGCGTGTTCTTACACCAACTTCATATTTTGTCAGTATCTCGGTGGACATTAATTTTGTTTATACTGTTTGTATATATACCGGGTGATCAAAAAGTCGGTATAAATTTGAAAACTTAATAAACCACGGAATAATGTAGATAGAGAGGTAAAAATTGACACACATGCTTGGAATGACATGGGGTTTTATTAGAACCACCCCATATTGCTAGACGCGTGAAAGATCTCTTGCGTGCGTCGTTTGGTGATGATCGTGTGCTCAGCCGCCACATTCGTCATGCTTGGCCTCCCAGGTCCCCAGACCTCAGTCCGTGCATTATTGGCTTTGGGGTTACCTGAAGTCGCAAGTGTATCATGATTGACCGACATCTCTAGGGATGCTGAAAGACAACATCCGACGACAAGGCCTCACCATAACTCCGGACGTGCTTTAAAGTGCTGTTCACAACATTATTCTTCGACTACAGCTATTGCTGAGGAGTGATGGTGGACATATTGAGCATTTTCTTTGAAGAACATCATCTTTGCTTTGTCTTACTTTGTTATGCTAATTATTGATATTTTGATCAGATGAAGCGCCATCAACCGGACATTTTTTGAACTTTTGTATTTTTCTTGGTTCTAATAAAACCCCATGTCATTCCAAGCATGTGTGTCAATTTGTACCTCTCTGTCTACATTATTCCGTGATTTATTTAGTTTTCAAATTTATACTGACTTTTTGTTAACCTGGTATATATACTTATTTCATTGTACAACTAATCTGCCGGATGCTAAAGTAAAAACAACCGTGGTAGTTGTATGAGAATGGATGATAGTACAAAACAGCACGCAGCCTAATCCTGCATTAAGACTAATAATCTACTTTAATTGATAATGCAGATATAATGTACGATTTAGAGAAGAATATCAAGCAAAGGACGAAAAAGCAAAAATATATCTCTAAACTCGTCAACGGTACACTATCTCGACAAAAATATTGTAAGCTAAATGAAACCCGTCCGCTTAGAAACCAAATGATAATCAGGGTCAATTACGCACAAAGACTGACAAATCAGAAATTATGATGGTGAAGAAAGTACAGAATGGCGAAGCACTAATATCTTCACATTAACAGAACAAGGAAATTCTCAAGAATAAGAGAAATTAAAAAAAATATGTTTGCAGTTATAATGGTGTAACAGGTATGCTGTTCCATTTCGTAGATGGAAGCTTGCGTCAAATATTGTCAGTAATTTACCAGATCCGGAGTCTGGCAATTCTAGATAATGATTACGATTATAATTATATTATATTTAGATGTGGAGTGAGCTTAATAAGTTAAAAACATGTTTCTATACGTCCTGTTCCTTTTCGCCTACCTACTTGTAATTCTTTCGGAAGTAGTGATCAAACACCTACTTCAGTTTTCCTCGACACAAACGTACTATCAACATAGCGTTTTAACAAGTATCAGATGAGTGAAATCAGACATTGCCAAACTAGAGCCCGTGATGTATTTGAAATAAACTGTTTAATTCACAAATTTCTTGATAGCATTTCGTTGACTTATGACAACCGATTTTAACTCTTATAAGTCATCATGAGAACTAAAAATTCGCAAAACGCAAAAATGTGCAATTACTATTAAATGTAAGCAGTTTTAAAAACACAAAAAGTGCATGATAATGAGAAATTTTTCTTTCAATTTCTAGTATGTCTCTTTATATGTCTTTATCTATTACTAACTGTCCGCCCCATTGTGGTAGCGCTTCTGACTGCCGTGCAGTGAGCCAAGTGAGGCGTCAACTGAAAAGACTTGCAACTCGGCGGCAGAACTTCCCCAGCAGGGATGGGGGGGGGGGAGGAATGGGGGGGGGGGGGAAGGGGGTGTGGTCTTTTGGCCGTCAATGCAATACGTTCATTTAATTTTTTTTTTACTAATTTTAAAGTTTTGTCTTCTCTGGGTTTTTAGTTCTGATTAAGTCTCATTAGAATCGAAAGCCACCAAACGTTGTCAAGTCGTTTGTTAATGTATGAGCGTTGTAGATCAATTTTCACAAGACGTCACTTTAACTATCGATAGAATTTTCAATTAGTTCTACACATTTCATATAAAATACTTAATCTCAAAAGGAATTACTGTGAGGTTCAAAAATGGTTCAAATGGCTCTGAGCACTATGGGACTCAACTGCTGTGGTCATAAGTCCCCTAGGACTTAGAACTACATAAACCTAACTAACCTAAGGACATCACACACATCCATTCCCGAGGCAGGATTCGAACCTGCGACCGTAGCGGTCGTGCGGTTCCAGACTGAAGCGCCTTTAACCGCGCGGCCATTCCGGCCGGCTGTGAGGTATAGTACATTCTAGATACAAAACCATTTACTGAATTCTTACGCGTCACTGAAGTTCTCAAATTTATGTTTAAAATAATGCAGATGTATGTGCCCAGATTTTGTATCCATGGAGTGTAGCCATGTATAGAAGTGAAACATGGACGATAAATAGTTTAGACAAGAAGAGAATAGAATCTTCCGAAATGCGGTGCTACAGAGGAATGCTGAAGATCATATGGGTAGATCACATAAGTAATGAGGAGGTACTGAATAGAACTGGGGAGAAGAGGAATTTGTGGCACGACTTGACTATAAGACGGGATCGGTTGGTAGGACATGTTCTGAGGCATCAAGGGATCGCCAGTTTAGTATTGGGGGGGGGGGGGCAACGTGGAGGGTAAAAATCGTAGAGGGAGACCAAGAGATGAATACACTAAGCAGATTCAGAAGGATTTAGGTTGCAGTAGGTACTGGGAGATGAAGAAGCTTGCACAGGATAGAGTAGCATGGAGTGCTGCATCAAACCAGTCTCTGGACTGAAGACCACAACAACAACAACAACAACCCACCACTTTCATAATTTGTTCACTATAGCATCATCCGCCCTTTGTCACATAGCCGTTATTACATTACTTGGTCGTAGTTCGGTGCTGTAACGTCCGCGTGTTATATTTATACGTGTCCATCATTGTCCATTGTCCATTTTTTATTCACTTTTGATCTTTGGCTGCCCTTTTACATATATTTACAATTATCACTTTACTCATCGTTCAGTTTCACGACGTAATTACGTTTATGAGGTTCAAATGTAAACATTTACGCTCGACATCTCTCTCATAATAACCAATAATCCGTCTTGTGTACTGTTGGTACCAATGACCACAATCGGCATTCCAGCGTTGAGCACATAAACGCAAATAGGAATTTGCCCGTGATAACAACGACTACGTAATGTGTTAGAGATCTTGCATGTATACTATAAATGTTTTCAACATATCATTGACGAAGTTCTTAACAAAATTTAGGAATTTGATCCTTTTATTCTGCAGCGTGTGGCTACTCTGTTCTCTGATAACCACAATTACATATTATATTATATTAGAATCCTTAATGTATTGATTAAACATTTTCGACATATCATTGACAAAATTCTCAATAAAAACTATGAGCCTATACGCAGGTCATGTAACATATTAAAAAACCGAACACTGTTGATTCTGTACTTAGTAGAAGTTCCAGTTTTTACCACTGCGTATTTCGCCTTTAGAGCAATGAAGGTCGTACGACAGCCCAAACAAATGATATAGACTACTGCGCTAATGGACTCGTAGTAACATCAATAAGGCATCGTTGGTTTTTCATTGTGGCATCCACATATAAGCATTTCTCGGTGTTGCCAGCCGCCTTATGCCTAAGTAAATACTCGAACGATGCGAGTTTTTATGTAACAATGGCCTAGCTTACTGTTGCTGGAATGATTTCACTTGTGAATTCGGGTGCGACGAGAAACACCGCACTCGAACGAACTTTTGACTAGCTGGCTTGTCCCCCACACTTCGCGAACGTTCGGCTTCGCCCAGGACCCACTGGAAATCAACATGTAATTCAAAAGTTACTCACTAAAGGTCTTAGCTTTGTCGTCTGCTATCGAAAGCTTGCACCAGTTTAAACGCGCAGTCTAGAATTATGAAACTTGTCGGAAATAGTTACTAGTTCCCCGCCGCAGACGGCCGCTGGGAGTCGTACGATCTGTACTGTCACGTGCTGCGACGTACACTCCACGGCCTATCTTTCTCGTTGCTCGAGGTGAGCTTTGCTTGCGTAAAAGATGGTAAGGCGCAATGAAGACAGTGCAGCCCCAGCCTCCTTCCCCCACCCCCCAATTCCTGTTCCACATGACTCACAGGGAGGAAGGAGAACAGAGACCGTTTTCAATATCACCACTCCCGCTGAAATCAAGTTTTCAACATATGTTCTTCGTATACGCTCCATTCATTGAGTCTGACTTCAGGTTCCATTGTTACTGCTGTCACTGTCTATATAAATTTATAAATTAAAAGCACAAGTAATATGAATTAAATTTACTAGCCACATACGAATTTCTACATGGTGTCGGTCAGACGTAGCTTAAGAGATAAAATCGTTTCAACAAAGGATATGTTGTATCCGAGCTATAATCTGCTATCATAGACTTTTCCAAGTTTTTGAACTTGACATAACGTTTGCGTACAATATATCTCGAGAAGCCAGTACGGTTTCTCTCGGCACAAAATACTGGTATCAGATACCTCCTATCACGCAGCGTTTGGTAACTACTGCAGTATAATATATAGTACATCCTACCAGACTTAATGACAGAAAAGGCAATCGAAACGAGATTTTTTGTTGCAGATAAAATGCTTGCGCTAAGGCCAAACAATGGCTCAGAAGGCGTCTGAATGTGCTTACTGATTCTGAACATTCGAAAGGACAGAATTCGTTTCCTATTTTTCTGCCTTCTGGGCGCTTTTAACGTTGTGACGAAGTTGCGGTAATGACTCAGTATACGTTAATGAACGAACTTTTCTATTGAAATGCACAGTTAAGTAACTTGCCTCATTTATTTAGTTTTGCAAGCACTTGACCGTTTACGGACCACTTGTTTTTCATAATCGACAAGCTCTTGACGTCCCGACGACAACAAAACTGTTTACAGATTTGCAAGTGCGACCGAATACTTTCCGCATACGTATATTGTTTTCAGCACTTGGAGCAAAGCGGTATTTTCGGGCGACGAGAGTGCAAGGACCATGTATTTATGGATGCTGTTTCTACTCAGAAACTGATTTCAGTTCAACTGAATTAAAAATGTTATCAAATATTCTAATAGACACGATTCAGGTGAATTCACTGCAGCCTCGGGTGTTAGCTTTTACATATGCAGAATGTAGATGTATACTGAAAATATCGTAAAACGAACAGAGAAAGAGAATTCCACAAAACTTTAGTACATGAGTAGGAAATACATAAGATATAGCGTTAAGATTGCAGATTCCACGCTAGTACACACACACACACGCACACACACACACACACACACACACACACACACACACACACACACACACACACACACACTAGAAATCTTGTGATGTATCCCCGGTACTGATAGAAATACTAGATATAAATCATCTGCAGACTCAAAGTATTAAGTGTTGTCAGTAGAGAAGCAGTAACAGTAGAATGGCTCTGTCAAGAGAGGTCACTGACTTCGAAGGTCGTCTTATCACTGGATGTCAACTGAGTAACAACTCCATCAGGAACGTTTTAACGCTGCTAAAGATGCCCAGATCGACTGTTGGTGACGTTGAAAGGAGTCTACAGGGGCACACGTACATGTGGCACCCGAATATTGTAATGATACTAATGTAAACTGAAGTGGAACTATTATATTGTAGCCGGCCGGAGTGGCCGTGCCGTTCTAGGCGCCACAGTCTGGAGCCGAGCGACCGCTACGGTCGCAGGTTCGAATCCTGCCTCGGGCATGGATGTGTGTGATGTCCTTAGGTTAGTTAGGTTTAATTAGTTCTAATTTCTAGGCGACTGATGACCTCAGAAGTTAAGTCGCATAGTGCTCAGAGCCATTTGAACCATTTTATTATATTGTAAACGATGTATGTCTCTGACGGGCTCTATAAAGCTGATCTGTGACTTTGCACGATCACAGAGCCAAAGATACTGCTTCTTGTCTGAGATTATAGTGTTGGAGTAAGAGAGCGCTTGGCGCACAGCGGTGAGCGTGTATCAGTTAGCTGAGCGAAAGAGGATGCAGTAGGCAGTTTTTTTTGTGTGCTCTGTATAGCCACCAAGTGTTGCAGTATGCTGTAGGAAGTTTCTCATACCAATATTCTGCGTTATAACGCACGTAAGAGAGGTATTTAAAAATTATGAGTGATTTTGAAGAAATGCAAATTTAATTGTGACAAGAAAGGATTGGTGGACTGATATTACAAACAAGCTTCAAGAGTACATGTATAATTAGAAATATAAATGTGGGAAGAAGAAGTCTTCTCCCATTTAAGGTAAACAAGTTAATTTTTTATTGCTTTCCTTTTGACAGCGCTTTAGTGTAAATGAGTTGGCTCATAATTGGTAACATTGAGTTCTATGTTGAGTAACCGCATAATGTACGTAAAAAGATTTGATGTGTAGGATAGTTAGATATTTCCATTTTGTAATGTTTCTAAGATTTGTTAACACAGGTATATGTAATTTGATGGTTCGTCTTCATGCTTTTTAGTGATGGTAGATATACTTGCTGTACAAATCTCGTAGTTTGTGACTATGTAAGCAAAGATAAGTTTTCATTTAGTGTTTTCATTTACTAAAAAGGATGTAAGTTTTCTGAAAAATGTAATTGCAATTGTCAGATGTTTTGAAAACCCAAACTTAACTTTGAATGTAACTTCACCATTAAAAAAGTAAGTGTTAGTAAGTTAATTCACCCAAATCACTACCACCTCCCTGTCAGGTCACATATTTTTTTAAAGACATTGAATTTTTCTTAAATGTTTTCCTTCATCAGCGAAAAGGATTTCATGTATATTTCAAAATATTAAGGCTGGCATTGCACACCGCTAATCGTATAGCTAGTAAATTAAATTCTTCTCCATGAGGGAGCAGAATATAAGATCCACCATTGCTGATTTAGTGGTAAGGACAGGGACCTAAGTTATCAGTGTTGAAGAAGGCTGGAGGGTTCAGTACCTAAGAGGCTGAATGTATTTTGCGGTGACTGTATTTCTGTATTGGTATTGGGAGCAGCACTGCCCAATCAGTTCGTATAAAGTTTTGCTAAGAATAACAGGGAGTAAGCACACCGCCTGCAGTTACAACACACTACAAGATAACCACTTTTGTACCCATTCCCAGTTCAGGCAATCATTTAAGTATTGTAATAAAAATTTCAGTACTTTAAAATAACGTTACAATGTTATTGTGAAGAGGAAACGCGAGAAACAAGGTCAGGCAGACCTGAGGTACTGACGGACAGACTGTGGAGCACGTGGTTGTAAGAAATCGCAGGGAATCAGTGGAAGGGATCGCTAGTGAGCTGCAAAATGCTACCAGCAGTCCAGCTAACACGATGATTGTGCGCAATGAGTTAAAAATAAAGCGGTTCAGTGGTCGAACAGCTCCTCATGAGTCACGTGTTTCTGTAGTGCCACCAGAGGCTGAGATGGAGTCAAGAGCGACGGCACTGGGCAGTGAATGACTGGAAACGAGTGATTTGGAGGGATTAAACATGCTGTACTCTGTGACAAGCCGATGGGAAGGATTAGGCTTAGCGAATGTCTGGAGAGCATGCCAACAGTGGAACACGGGTGAGGTGGTGCTACGGTATGAGGGTGTTGTAGTTAGGGTACGATCTCGTTACTGCTCTTAAGAAAACGCTAAATGCGGAGGATACAGGCATACTGAATGGTCTCTAGATGAGCCATTTTGTAATGTTTTGCTAAAGTTTAACTTAATTTTCCATGTCTTTATCATCTCATACTTTCGGTGCACTTAATTAATAAGGATGGGTGAAAGAGTTTGGATACACATATATCGATTTAGTAAGTATCGATGTTTTCCGTAGCTTCCTCACACTTGATTATGTGCTTTTTAATGTTGTTCTCGTATCCTTCTTTCCCATTGTTTGCCGCGCGGGAGTAACCGAGCCTGTCTAAGGCGCTGCAGTCATGGACTGTGCGGCTGGTCCCGGCGGAGGTTCGAGTCCTCCCTCGGGCATGGGTGTGTGTGTTTGTCCTTAGGATAATTTAGGTTAAGTAGTGTGTATGCTTAGGGACTGATGACCTTAGCAGTTAAGTCCCATAAGATTTCACACACATTTGAACATTTTTTCCCATTGTTTCCCTCTTAGAACGGCATTGTGAGTGAATGCGCCGGGACACTGGATTTTCATATTGTCTGGTGGCGAGTAATCTTCTTGTAAGCCACCGCGGGATTTTAGACAACTTTAGTGTACGCTTAGAGAGAGAGGCAAACACCTTTCGTTCCTTCTGGTCGAAGCACTAATGTGCTTAAGTTGGCAGGATGCGGAAAGGGTTTTCTCTGACGGCTTCTGCCAGTTGTAGGGATGCCGATTAGGTTAGGAGTTTCTAAACACTGACTCCAGGGGTGTGGTATAAAGAGATTGTTCGTAGGACCTCGTTCGCAGTAATGCGTATAGTAACAGAGTAAACAGAGGTTTCATCACGTTCCTTTTGCAGCTTTAGCCTTCAGTAATCAAGCAGAATATGAAGTAATGGAGTTATCGTAATATTGTTATATTTTACTGGTAGCTCGTTTGTGCTGCCAGAATCTAGGACCGATGACCTCAGCAGTTTGGTCCCATAGAACCTTACCACAAAATTCGTCAGAATCTAGAAATGTGCGAGCGTGGTGTGCCATCTATACTTGATTCTAGTTAATATTTGTGTTTCCCAGTTTGAATGTACCTGTGTTGCATTTCTTATAGTAGTTAATATTCTGTTTTGTTAGATTAATCTGTAAGCAGTAATTTATATCTAGTGGTACATGTGCCTTTGTTTATTCAACCCCACGGGTTCGTCGTTGATTTGGAGAGCTTTCAGTTCTCGGAATATGTTTCATTTCGCAATTATTCTGCCGAAATTTGGTTGTGTGGGTAATTCCTTCCACGAAGCAACCGGCTTTTCGTGCTTCTTATGTTTTTTCTTGCTCTAACTTTGCGCAACTTTGCCCATGTGTCTTAAAAAGACGAGTCTTCACCTCGTCGGTTTCCAGTTCTCGTTCCACACTGGTAGGGCCCAAATTACATTGTCTGCATGTGTGTGTCGTGTCTTACAAGCACTTCCGATCTGATTTGCATTTTCGTCGTGACACTCTGTCAATTCCACGGCGTGAGTTATCTGTGTTATTCGTTAGGCCGGTGGAGCAAGCCTTTTGCCGAATGCGTGTGCTTGTTGTGCACATTGTAGTTCTTCTGGTTTCTTTTGTGTCTTCTGAGTGGTGTTAGTGTGAATGCGAAGTGCGCGTGTGATTTCTTACCTTTAAGTTATTCCTGTTGTATGGAGGTCTGATGATCTGAAAGCACATCAGGCAAGACGACGTATTAATTTTTGCACTCGTGTGATTATTTCATACAGACCCGAGCAACCATTATATTTAAAAAAAAATGTGTTGTGCTTTTTTAATTATTTATGGTGAAATAAATGTTCAGTACTAGTTAAATTGAATCTCACTATTATTGCTGATAATTCATCTCACACATCTTAAATCCGTGTCCCAAGGAACACATCCCTCACCTTTTTCCTTTGTGCAAACATGTACTGGTTTCATTCATTTATTTGTTTATTTAGTAAGATTTATATGATTAAGTTGGTTCAAATGGCTCTGAGCACTATGGGACTTAACTTCTGAGGTCATCAGCCCCCTAGAACTTAGAACTACTTAAACCTAACTAAGGACATCACGCACATCCATGCCCCAGGCAGGATTCGAACCTGCCACCGTAGCGGTCGCGCGGTTCCAGACTGCCACTCAAGCCGGCTTTATTTGATTAAGTATTCACCTTAGGAACAGACTGGCTGTTTGAATAATAACAGATTTAAGCTGTGAGTCGTATATTTTCAGTCTCCTCCACGAATAAAGAACAAATATTTTGAATTAGCACTATTCATTGATGAGAGGCTTATCCTCTGCTTATTAAATTACTTGGTGCCTGAGTTACTTTCAGTTAAATCGAAAACTTATCCAGTAATGCACCACTGGCTCATGTAATCTATTATTTTGAAATGACTATCGATTATCAGGCCAACTAATATTTGGTATCAACAGTTGTTTTATGTAAGTGCGATCTGAACCTGGATGCACCCCGTATTAATCCTAGATTACTGAAACCTTGTAAAATTTACGATTGCAGTTGGCATCTCTCTCTTGTTCGTGCCAATGTGGACAAAACAGCGACCCGTCCTCTTTATAGCAAACATTGTTGTTAACAATGACTGAGTTATTCTTTGCCTGACCCCAGCAGTTTGCTAACACTGCTGCTCTTTTCGTAAATATTTTCAATGTTTACTAAGGGTGTGCCTGTTTCCTAATTGTAGGCATATTTGTTTTATTGCTTAGAATTTGTATTACTGTGGCATCTTAGATGAAACATTAAGCAGTCAGAGTTAAGAGAGAGTTAGTTTTAATAACACATTGGCCCTCTTCAGTGCTAATTCGTCTTTTGCTACTAAAACTAGCACAATATCGACGGTGTTGAGCTTGATTTTGAAACTAACATGTGGGTGATTCTCTTGGAGAATTTCACCTGAGCAGGAGCAACAGAACCACCTTAAGGAATGAATGCACGCTCCTTTTGTTCTTGACGACGTTTTGTAACCACCGCTCAGCTGCAATTCGGGCAGGACATTGAGCTAGATCTTTTTTAGATTGTAATAATGGTGTCTAAAGCAGAATAATCTACTCGTTCTGTGCACAGAATATCGTACTCTTGGAGTTACAACAATTAAAATAACTTGTGCCTAGTGAATAAGATAAACTATGACCTCCTTTCCAATAACATTTTGAGCACTAAAAATGTGATTATAGAATGTAAAACAAGACATCTTGTACAAATGTTGTATGTAACACACTGCTGAAAGTCTAGTAAGTGTATAACCTATAAATTACGACTTGCTTTGAATAAAATTTGAAGTAGTAAACCTTATGATGGTTTTGTAGTAATGTAACATTTTTCCCCCTTATGTGCCCAAGGGTTAATGTGACTGGACACTCTTGATTATATGACATATATGGAAGTGAGATGGGAGTGTTTGTAGACTTCGTTACGCTAAGTTGTCCATGTCTTGGCTTCATACATAGCAAAGCAGTGAGTAGGCCGCTAAGCGAGAGGAAGCTTGTGGAATTAGTTCCGCAACAGTTTCATGGGCATCGAGATGATGTGTCTTGTTGGCACACAGCCGACAGTTATTGAAACAGCAAACATCAAAAATATAATAAAAAAAAGTCTAGATCTACCGAGGTTGACGCTAAAGTACGTGTTTTACTAAGACACATTTATCGGTCGGTGCTAGTTTCCTACCATAAACAAGTCTTCAGCTACGAATCGTAAGCAGCGGAATCAAAAGCGGCCTTAATAGGATATGCTCTGAGTTTTGCGAAGTGCGAAAATCATCTTAGGGGACATTCGTCTGGAGATATGGTGGAAGCAATAGTTTGGTGGTGGCACACAAATGATCGAGTGCCGTCCTATGGCGTTGCAGGCGCATGACTCGTTTAAGGAAGACATATAAGAGGAGCAGAGACGAATGGCGAATCGTCATAGCTACAGTACTGGCCGCAGTGTAATGGGAAATCCTCTGACGTAAACGACTTTGATAAAGGGCAGACTGTTACAGCCCGTCGCCTGGGAATGAACATCTTGGAAACACCGAAGAGGGTTTGCTGTTGTGATACGATTTTGCCGACAGGCCACAAGGCTCTGTTATAAAGTGCACCATTGCAATGTGGACGCTCTGGATTCAATTCCTGGCAAATGCAATTTTTTAAAAAATAGTACATGTTTTACGAACATTTCATTTTCTTCGAGAGTAAAATACGTAAAGATGAAAAATACTGGCCGCGCTCAGGACTGGTAATCGTTGGTTCGAGTCTCGTTTCTTTCACTAGATCTTTTTCGGCTTTTCCGTTCAGCTCTAATACCTAAATCATCTATATCTGTACAACTATATGAAGACAATTCGTTGTTTAACTCTGATTCCAAAAGTCTCGAATAGTTGTGGCTAGTTTATTTCAAATAACATGATGTTCTAACAAACATTCGGACGAACGTGAGCTACATATTTCTGTTAGATGTGTAATAATAGCTGACAAACCTGTCGCTGCTCAGGTATTCACTTTGGAACATAAAAAGTTAACTGCATTTGTAATACAACATCGAAAAAAATTCCATTTCTATGTTTTCGTGAGCATTTGTAGTATAACATCGAAAAATATTTCATTTCCATGTATTTGTGAGAGCACCATCGAAATTATGAAACAGTCGTACAAACAAATATGCATAACATACAAATGTATAAGTACAGCTGCTTCTAGTGTCTACAACGCTGTTTTGTAGACTTCTCTATATCAACACCTGTTCATACCTCTATAGAAGGCTATGGTTTCTGCCTACAGCAGTTTGAGTTTGCAGTTGTAAGGGTCGAAAGCAGGTGTCAGGGTTTTCTTAATTTGACTCGGCTGTAGAAATGACTCGGTAGTCAAGAATGTATTAAGGGGACATTGTACGTGAAAGTTGTTGAAATTTGAAATTTCCTGTTTTCTACTCCATAATGTACTTTGGACATTCCTGAACATTTTGGTGTATAATACATTAAAATCAGACAATCGTGAAACCTTCAAATAATAATTTGAATGTTGACCTGTGACTGTCGAATTTCGCAGCTACGCATATACTTCCACAGTTGAGCAGTCATATCTTGGGACCTACACAGTCTAGAAGGCTGTGAATTGCTTTGTTTTGTGCCTACTGCTACGTCTCAGAAGTTGACATTACGAATAAACAAATCAGTCCTTTGTTTCCGATACTAGTTTTCGTTGAAAGTAATGTGATTATCGACCATTTTTGTAGTAAGATAAATTCTATTGCTTTTTATACGCAAATAAAATGACTAAGAGTAAAAGTAACTTAAAGAAACGCAAATTTGAGGGCAACTAATATGTAAGACCTGCATTTTCTTCTAAAGTACTTGAAAACACGTGTGCTAGCAATGAAGGAAATCACGATAATGTTTTTGAATTGACCACGTCCCCTAGTGCATCGTAAAGGAAAGTACCTTTAAAAATGGATGACAGTGGTAAAAGTAACGATATCATGGACAACGTGATTAATGATCTGCAAATCCTTGCACAAGTTCTTTCTGAAACTGTCTCTTGCTGTCTTTGTGGTGGTGAAGTTTAATTTCATGAGGATATTGGAACTAGAATAGGTGTTGTGTGTAAATTAATTAATAAATGTCAGAAGTGCAAAAACGAAAGGCAATTAATTAATAAATGTCAGAAGTGCGAAAACAAAAAGGCATTTCATACTTCATCAAGGTGTTCAGGTAATGAATTGTATGAAACTAATGTGAGAATGTTCTATGGCCTTAGATGCGTTGGTAAAGGTCCAAGGGCCAGTAATGTTCTCTGCACTGTGTTGAACTTGCCAAACCCATCTTCTAGGTATACGAAATATATAACAGCAATTGGGGACTCGGTAAATACTATGGCTGAAGATTCAGTGGTTGCTACTACATCAAAAGCTGTTGAACAAAATTAAGGTGACACAGACATCAGCATTGCTGTGGGTGGATCCTGGAAAAAGCGTGGATTTAGTTCTAAAAATGGTTTTACATCTGCTATAAGTATTGACACTGGAAAAGATTTGGATTTTGAAGTTCTCAGTAAGTATTGCCAAGGTTGTACAGTGAACCAGAAAAACAGATTACTTCATAAGCAGCAGTGTATAGAAATTATGATGGCACAAGTGGAGGAATGGAGTTAAAAGGAACAGTTAACATTTCCCATTGTTCACAGAAGGAGAGAGTTGTCAGATATGTGAATTACTTAGGTGATGGAGACAGCATGGGTTTTATCGTAGTACAAAACAGTAAGCCATATGATGTTCCTATACAAAAACTTGAGTGTGTAAGACATGTCAAGAAAAAGATGAGAACATATCTGTGTAATCTAAAAACCAACCTGGCTAGCACAAAACTGTCTGATGGCAAGGCAATAAAATGTGCTGGAAGACTAATGGACAAAGTAATTGATGAATTTCAGAAATATTATGGGAAGGGCATTAGAGATAACTGTGACAATTTAGGGAAGATGAAAAGAGCTGTGTGGTGCACTTTCTTTCATCCAATATTAACCATTGAAAAACAGTGTTATGCTTTGTGTCCACCTCCACCAAACTCTTGGTGTAAATATAGGCAAGCTGAATTTTCTGGACACTCTGCATGAATTTACACATAAACATTCTCTTCCTTTGGCAGTAATGGAGACAATCAAACCTATTTACAGAGATTTGGCAAATCCTGAGCTACTAAAGAAGTGTTTACATGGGAAGAACCAGAATGTGAATGAGTCCTTCAATAATGTTGTGTGGTGCCATGTGCCTACAACGTATTTGCTGGCCTTATGACTCTGAAGTTAGGAGTGTCTGATGATGTAATAACTTTTAAAGGTGGGAACTATGACTGAAGGTTCTGGAGAAGTTAGGGGTAAGATTTGGACAAAACACAGCTAAAGGACTGCTGGAACTGAATCATCTTCATATCTACATCTACATCTACATTGATACTCCGCAAGCCACCCAACGGTGTGTGGCGGAGGGCACTTTACGTGCCACTGTCATTACCTCCCTTTACTGTTCCAGTCGCGTATGGTTCGCGGGAAGAACGACTGTCTGAAAGCCTCCGTGCGCGCTCTAATCTCTCTAATTTTACATTCGTGATCTCCACGGGAGGTATAAGTAGGGGGAAGCAATATATTCGATACCTCATCCAGAAACGCACCCTCTCGAAACCTGGCGAGCAAGCTACACCGCGATGCAGAGCGCCTCTCTTGCAGAGTCTGCCACTTGAGTTTATTAAACATCTCCGTAACGCTATCACGGTTACCAAATAACCCGGTGACGAAACGCGCCGCTCTTCTTTGGATCTTCTCTATCTCCTCCGTCAACCCGACCTGGTACGGATCCCACACTGATGAGCAATACTCAAGTATAGGTCGAACGCGTGTTTTGTAAGCCACCTCCTTTGTTGATGGACTACATTTTCTAAGCACTCTCCCAATGAATCTCAACCTGGTACCCGCCTTACCAACAATTAATTTTATATGATCATTCCACTTCAAATCGTTCCGCACGCATACTCCCAGATATTTTACAGACGTAACTGCTACCAGTGTTTGTTCCGTTATCATATAATCATACAATAAAGGATCCTTCTTTCTATGTATTCGCAATACATTACATTTGTCTATGTTAAGGGTCAGCTGCCACTCCCTGCACCAAGTGCCTATCCGCTGCAGATCTTCCTGCATTTCGCTACAATTTTCTAATGCTGCAACTTCTCTGTATACTACAGCATCATCCGCGAAAAGCCGCATGGAACTTCCGACACTATCTACTAAGTCATTTATATATATTGTGAAATGCAATGGTCCCATAACACTCCCCTGTGGCACGCCAGAGGTTACTTTAACGTCTGTAGACGTCTCTCCATTGATAACAACATGCTGTGTTCTGTTTGCTAAAAACTCTTCAATCCAGCCACACAGCTGGTCTGATATTCCGTAGGCTCTTACTTTGCTTATCAGGCGACAGTGCGGAACTGTATCGAACGCCTTCTGGAAGTCAAGAAATATAGCATCTACCTGGGAGCCTGTATCTAATATTTTCTGGGTCTCATGAACAAATAAGGCGAGTTGGGTCTCACATGATCGCTGTTTCCGGAATCCATGTTGATTCCTACATAGTAGATTCTGGGTTTCCAGAAATGACATGATACGCGAGCAAAAAACATGTTCTAAAATTCTACAAGAGATCGACGTAAGAGATATAGGTCTATAGTTTTGCGCATCTGCTCGACGACCCTTCTTGAAGACTGGGACTATCTGTGCTCTTTTCCAATCATTTGGAACCCTCCGTTCCTCTAGAGACTTGCGGTACACGGCTGTTAGAAGGGGGGCAAGTTCTTTCGCGTACTCTGTGTAGAATCGAATTGGTATCCCGTCAGGTCCAGTGGACTTTCCTCTATTGAGTGATTCCAGTTGCTTTTCTATTCCTTGGACACTTATTTCGATGTCAGCCACTTTTTCGTTTGTGCGAGGATTTAGAGATGGAACTGCAGTGCGGTCTTCCTCTGTGAAACAGCTTTGGAAAAAGGTGTTTAGCATTTCAGCTTTACGCGTGTCATCCTCTATTTCAATGCCATCATCATCCCGTAGTGTCTGGATATGCTGTTTCGAGCCACTTACTGATTTAACGTAAGACCAGAACTTCCTAGGATTTTCTGTCAAGTCGGTACATAGAATTTAACTTTCGAATTCAATGAACGCTTCACGCATAGCCCTCCTTACGCTAACTTTGACATCGTTTAGCTTCTGTTTGCCTGAGAGGTTTTGGCTGCGTTTAAACTTGGAGTGGAGCTCTCTTTGCTTTCGCAGTAGTTTCCTAACTTTGTTGTTGTACCACGGTGGGTTTTTCCCGTCCCTCACAGTTTTACTCGGCACGTACCTGTCTAAAACGCATTTTACGATTGCCTTGAACTTTTCCCATAAACACTCAACATTGTCAGTGTCGGAACAGAAATTTTCGTTTTGATCTGTTAGGTAGTCTGAAATCTGCCTTCTATTACTCTTGCTAAACAGATAAACCTTCCTCCCTTTTTTTATATTCCTATTAACTTCCATATTCAGGGATGCTGCAACGGCCTTATGATCACTGATTCCCTGTTCTGTACATACAGAGTCGAAAAGTTCGGGTCTGTTTGTTATCAGTAGGTCCAAGATGTTATCTCCACGAGTCGGTTCTCTGTTTAATTGCTCGAGGTAATTTTCGGATAGTGCACTCAGTATAATGTCACTCGATGCTCTGTCCCTACCACCCGTCCTAAACATCTGAGTGTCCCAGTCTATATCTGGTAAATTGAAATCTCCACCTAAGACTATAACATGCTGATAAAATTTATGTGAAATGTATTCCAAATTTTCTCTCAGTTGTTCTGCCACTAATGCTGCTGAGTCGGGAGGTCGGTAAAAGGAGCCAATTATTAACCTAGTTCGGTTGTTTAGTGTAACCTCCACCCATAATAATTCACAGGAACTATCCACTTCTACTTCACTACAGGATAAACTGCTACTAACAGCGACGAACACTCCACCACCGGTTGCATGCAATCTATCCTTTCTAAACACCGTCTGTACCTTTGTAAAAATTTCGGCAGAATTTATCTCTGGCTTAAGCCAGCTTTCTGTACCTATAACGATTTCAGCTTCGGTGCTTTCTATCAGCGCTTGAAGTTCCGGTACTTTACCAACGCAGCTTCGACAGTTGACAATTACAATACCGATTGCTGCTTGGTCCCCGCATGTCCTGACTTTGCCCCGCACCCGTTGAGGCTGTTGCCCTTCCTGTACTTGCCCAAGACCATCTAACCTAAAAAACCGCCCAGCCCTCGCCACGCAACGCCTGCTATCCGTGTAGCCGCTTGTTGCGTGTAGTGGACTCCTGAACTATCCAGCGGAACCCGAAACTCCACCACCCTATGGCGCAAGTCGAGGAATCTGCAGCCCACACGGTCGCAGAACCGTCTCAGCCTCTGATTCAGACCCTCCACTCGGCTCTGTACCAAAGGTCCGCAGTCAGTCCTGTCGACGATGCTGCAGATGGTGAGCTCTGCTTTCATCCCGCTAGCGAGACTGGCAGTCTTCACCAAATCAGATAGCCGCCGGAAGCCAGAGAGGATTTCCTCCGATCCATAGCGACACACATCATTGGTGCCGACATGAGCGACCACCTGCAGATGGGTGCACCCTGTACCCTTCATGGCATCCGGAAGGACCCTTTCCACATCTGGAATGACTCCCCCCGGTATGCACACGGAGTGCACATTGGTTTTCTTCCCCTCTCTTGCTGCCATTTCCCTAAGGGGCCCCATTACGCGCCTGACGTTGGAGCTCCCAACTACCAGTAAGCCCACCCTCTGCAACTGCCCGGATCTTGCAGACTGAGGGGCAACCTCTGGAACAGGACAAGCAGCCATGTCAGGCCGAAGATCAGTATCAGCCTGAGACAGAGCCTGAAACCAGTTCGTCAGACAAACTGGAGAGGCTTTCCGTTCAGCCCTCCGGAATGTCTTTCGCCCCCTGCCACACCTTGAAACGACCTCCCACTCTACCACAGGTGAGGGATCAGCCTCAATGCGGGCAGTATCCCGGGCAACCACAGTCGTAGTCCGATCAGGGGATGCGTGGGACGAGCTGGCCGTCCCCGACAAACCCCCATCCGGACCCCCACAGTGATGCCCATTGGCAACAGCCTCAAGCTGTGTGACCGAAGCCAACACTGCCTGAAGCTGGGAGCGAAGGGATGCCAACTCAGCCTGCATCCGAACACAGCAGTTGCAGTCCCTATCCATGCTAAAAACTGTTTTGCAAAGAACGTCTGAACTAATCTACAGAGAGCGCAAACAAATCGACAAAATTTAAACGGTTATTAAAATACAAGATTGCCTAGTAAATGCAGTAATGCTGCTACTTGCGCACTGCTGACACTGCTCGGCGGCGGAAGGAGACTAAGCGAATTTACACTATTCAGGTACTAAAACGCGATGCTACAACTCTCAAATACTGTAATACGCCCGAAATTTATGAATTAAACAATGCAAGTACCAAAAACATGCAAAGAACTTAAGAATTAAACTATGTAACAAACGAGTGAGCTAGGAGTATACGACTTGCTGCTCAGCTGCTTATCCAACGGCGGCAGGGAGCACACTGACTGTGACCAACCGACACTGGCCGTTCAAAACAAAAACAGTAGACAAACGACTACGCGAATTTACACTATTCAGGTACTAAAACGCGATGCTACAACTCTCAAATACTGTAATACGCCCGAAATTTATGAATTAAACAATGCAAGTACCAAAAACACGCAAAGAAATTAAGAATTAAACTATGTAACAAATGAGTGAGCTAGGAGTATACGACTTGCTGCTGCAGCTGCTTATCCAACGGCGGCAGGGAACACACTGACTGTGACCAACCGACACTGGCCGTTCAAAACAAAAACAGTAGACAAACGACTACGCGAATTTACACTATTCAGGTACTAAAACGCGATGCTACAACTCTCAAATACTATAATACGCCCGAAATTTATGAATTAAACAATGCAAGTACCAAAAACACGCAAAGAAATTAAGAATTAAACTATGTAACAAATGAGTGAGCTAGGAGTATACGACTTGCTGCTCAGCTGCTTATCCAACGGCGGCAGGGAGCACAGCATATACGTCAAGCAGAGTTAGCTGCTCAGCAAATGACAAAAGAAGCAAGAAAGAAAAGGAGGAGGCAATCACTGGGCTGTTGTGACACTGAAGAACACACACACTGTGGGCCAGGGCAATTATATTGCATAAAAGACGCAAAAATGTAAGTCTATATAAGAACTTGTAATAAAAAAGTCTTAAGCCTCAGTATCTCTGAACTACATTTTTTGCAATAAATTACCCGCTTTCTAAAAAGGTACTGATGGTAGAGACATGAAATTTTCGTAGCATGCCAAGTGTGAGATTCATCACATATGGAACTAGAATAATTAAAATATCCTGAGTTGTTTTGTTTTTATGTTCATTTATTTACAAAATTCTGTCAAAAAACTGAGTTTTTGAAAAAAAATATTAATAATTCTAATTCAGTGTATCTAGAAAGGTACATTCAATAATTATGGAAAATTGTAAGTTGATGTCTTAAAAGTTTCCTAGATAATGAATGATTCACAAAATTCGATAATTTAACATTGGCGGCATAGGACATAAATGTCTCCTTAAAACTTTATGTATGACATGGCATTTTTCAATCTCAGTGTTTATGATATCAAATCTCTTCTGAAGTGTGTGACGTACAATGACATATTTGTGTAGGTACATTCAGCAACATATGTTCACACTGCCTACAAAACATATTGCGAATAAAATTAGTAACAAACAAGTACTAATTTATGTCATTTTACATGATGCGGCAGTTTTGCGCGCATCTCATTGTTTATGACGTCTTAATTTCTTAACTTTGATAATCATGTGGTCTTTACCCCTACAGTATTTGTTGCCTGGCAGTAAGGGATATGTGTACCAAGTTTTGTTAAAATCGGTTCCGTGGCTTAGGAGATGTGGGCAACGCACACACACACACACACACACACACACACACACACACACACACACACACACACAGAGAGAGAGAGAGAGAGAGAGGGAGAGAGAGAGAGAGGGAGAGAGAGAGAGAGAGAGAGAGAGAGAAACATACATTTTTATAAAATGTATGGATATGAATATATATACAATGTATAAACGGGCGATGCCATTCTCAAAAATCTCGAAAAGTTCTCGAGCGATTTAAACCAGTTTCACGTGATTCCTCAGTTAACATTCGGACGGACAGATGCTACATTTTTACATATAAATGCTATACAAATGAACACATATTTTATAAAACTGAATCGTTATTAATAAAAATCTTGAAAAGTTCTAGCCAGATCTACTTGAAATTTTTACGTGATACTCTAATATACGTTCAGACGGACATCGGCTGCGTATTTTTTAATATATGTGGTCTATAAAAAAATCAGTAATGCTTAAAGGGGAAATCTGATTTGCAAAAATCACGAACTAAAGCTTCTTGACTGACTTACTTAAAATTTTTACATAATGCTCTAATAAACATTCAGAAAGACACACGTTATATATTTTAATGTATACAACGCATAAATGTATATAATATGTAAAGGGGAAAAGATGTTAGCACTAATCTCGATAATTGTAGTAAATGGGTCAAGAATATTTCGATATATATATATATATATATATATATATATATATATATATATATATATATATATAAAGTAACATTGAGACGGACATAGGTTTTTTTTTTCATTCGAAGGAGCGGCGTGGGCTGTTCGAGATCTGGTCCATTGAAGAGTCGTGGTTCTTTTCAGCCAAGAATCAGACAAGCTGATAATGGAGCAAATAATGGATTCTAGTTGAGAATAAATAGGAAGGGCTTACCAGTACCGGCATACGCCCCACAACGAAGGCAAACATCCCGAAATCCTTGGTCTGAACCGGGAGACTGGAATCATATTCACTTATTCCTATGGCAACTTTCTTCGATGGAATCATTGCCCAGCCCAAAATTATAATGTGTACGTGCAAAGTGTGTATACAGGTATGTAGTATGAGTGCGTATGTGTTACTGAACCAAGTCAAGTGTTGCGTGTGTAAGCGCGCGCGCGCATGTGTGTGTGTGTGTGTGTGTAGTTACACAAACATTATATCGATGTGTTGAAAACATCAAGGTTTCGCCCTAAAATGTCGAGGTAGCATCGATGTTTTGAATGGTGATACAGTGGTACATCGCCGATGCATCGCTGACAAAAGTACAAAATCGTTGACATCGTTCGACAGCCGGCCGCTGTGGACGAGCGGTTCTAGGTGCCTCAGTCCGGAACCACGTTACTGCTACGGTCGCAGGTTCGAATCCTACCTCGGGCATGGATGTGTGTGATGTCCTTAGCTTAGTTAGGTTTAAGTAGTTCTAAGTTCTAGGGAACTGATGGCCTCAGATGTTAAGTCCCATAGTCTTAGAACCATTTGAACATCATGCAACAATGGATCATTCATTTCGTTCATGGATGCTCAGCCCTCGACGCGTCGAGTCTCATAATTCGTGTAGCCCTATAAGATTTACAAAATTATTTACTTCAATTATTTACTGCAATCACTGAGTATAATGTAAATGATTCTCACTGTTGCAGTATCCATTGTACATGGTGCCAAATCGGGAAACAAGAAAAACCTCGATCGATGACAAATATGAGACAGCGAGTGATATTTCTAAAACATTCATAAAAATGCAGAAAAGTATTGCATTGCCTACGATATTTGTACAGAGATAATGCAAAACGAAGCACTTGCGAGCATTAGTATAAACTTGTTAGACAACACTCAACTCCTCAGCCTAACATCATCGTCCTCAACAAAAACAACAGCAATTCAAAAACTGACCGACTAATACAACAACAACACCTGAAAAACTGGCAGATATCTTCTCCAAATAGAATATTTCAGTTGAAGATGTTCTAGTTATCATAGCAGATCATACAGTACTGATATGAAGGTCAATCGGAACATGTTTGACGAAACAATGGTTATCCCTTGTTTTACCCATGCGATTAACGTATTCGTAACTAAATTCATTGGGACATTTCCATTACAGTGAGCAAAGTGATCCTATTAGTCAGTTGTGCTAGGCACACAGTCGGAAATATGAAACCCATAAATGAAATTTAAAAACGAAATAAATAAACAAATTGCAAGAAAGTACGACAATTTAGATCACATCGCCATTTTGGCAGTTTCAACGACTCTTAGCCACGATTCAAGTTCATGCACTTCAAAGATGCCGTTGCTGGATAAGAGGTAATCAGTCACTTAAATAAATATACACGGGAATTTAAAGTACCATCAATCAAGAATTAAACATTCAAGAGTCCGATAAAGAAGATTCAGAGTCTGACATCTAGAAATACCCCAAGCACTTCGAGCACAATAATATTACAGATAAATGATCTAAAAGTGCCGATGTCATTAATGAAAATGACGTTAAAGTAACTTCCAGTTTTGTAGTATACCAAGTTATATCTGCACATGATTTTTTTTGTAGTATATTACAATACAGCATCAACGGTCAATTGCGGTCTGACTGTGTTGGTGAGGCAGTAAATTTATCCACAGGGCAGTGACTGCGTCACTGCAATTCACTTTGGAGGTGTGGCGGTGGGACTTGTAGTCCCGTACCACCCTCTGACGGTGACCGTACTACATGAGTCAGACAGAAAAATTTAGCCTACCTTGGGTAGGTATGGTGGAAAGTATTGGACGTAGAATGGGGGCTAGTCCCGCCAAAGGATGCGTCCGTGATGGGCGTGCCAGGCCAATCGTTAGCCATGGTCGGAATCCGATTCCTCTAGGATGGTTAGGGGAACCGGATGTCGATGCCAGCGGCGTGGAAGTGTGGTCCCAACGTGGCGTAACCCATGGACAGTGTCCCGCAAGGCATCCACTTTCTCATAGAGCCGCCTCGCGTTGTTGCGTATGGTCGTCTAGAGGGGGACGATATCCGCTTCCTCGTGGAGAGTGACAATTCTCGTAAGTGGCGGGGCGTGCAGGCTCCACCTGAGCATCTTGTTCTGCAGGCGCTGTAACGTCCACATCCTGTTGACACTAATCGTGGCCCATGCAGCAGATCCATACGTGAGGGCAGGCAGGATAACTGTTCGGTAAATGCGGAGCTTGGTATGCAGGTTAAGTTCCCTACTGCAGAAGAGTGGGTACAAAGCCCTGGTTAGCTTTTGCCCCTTGTTGGTGAAATACTCCGAATGACAGTGGAAGAGCAACTTGTGGTCCATCTGGACCCCGACATAGGTGGTTGTCGGGGCCAGGGCACCTGCACACCTGCAATCGAAGTATTGCGGCGGAGAACTGGGCGCCGTTTCGTGAAGTAGACTGCCGTAGTTTTGGCGGCATTGAGAGCTATTTTTTTTGTCCGACACCAGGTGATTGTGGCGTCCACCTGTCGCTGGAGGCGGGTGACGACGGCGTCAGTAATGCGGCCAGTGGTGTATAGTGCTGTGTCGTCAGCATATTGTGCAAGGTGGCACTCGGGGATGACCGGCATATCATTTACATAGATATTAAAAAGGATGGGAGATAGCACCGATCCTTGCGGAGTGCCTGCCGACAATTGGCGAATTCTAGAACGCATTCCCCGTTGAGCCACCAGGAAAGTCCTACCACAGAGGAAGTCATCCACGATCTTGACATAAATATCTGGTATAGGGGTCTGTGTCAGCATCTTGTGTGCGAGGTTGTCTTGCCACATCTTGTCGTAGGCGGTTTGCAAGTCCAGAAAAACGGCAGCTGTCGACTTGGCAGTGTTGAAGCCTTTGCTGATTTGTTCAGTGATCCGTAGGACCTGAATCTCGGCAGAGAGGTGCGAAGTGGATCCAAACTGTTCAGGACGGATCGTCCCAGCTCCCGAAAGAGGTTGGGAAAGTCGGTGATGGATCACAGATTCAAGGACCTTCGCCATAGTATTTAGGAGGCTGATGGGCCTGTTGTTGGTGGGGACCGTAGGATCCTTGAACCTATTGGGGATCGCAATCAGCTTGGCTTGTTTCCACTGAGGGGGGGAAAAGGCCAGACGTGAGACAACAGTTTAAAATCTTGGTGAACAATATGAGTGGTGTGCGGGGAAGGTGGCAAAGATGTTCATTTAAAATTCCGTCCAATCCAGGGGCCGACCGGCCACGTTTCCGTCGAACGATGCGCTGAATTTCTGCCATGGACGTAAGAAGGGGTGGGCGGTTGCGGAAAGCAGCAACAGCCGTCAGGACTTCATGTTCTTCCTGTAGTTCGTTCGGAGAAAGGTCCTGAACAAGATGGCGGTTTTGGGCCTCGAACGCATCTGCCAGCGTTTCCACAATTTGGAGGGTATCATACGACAAGCCCGCTGCCGTACGAATAGGATGGGCAGTCGTTGGCATAGAACGCTGCAGGGTGCGAATGACAGCCCAGTCAGATTTTTGGTGGAGTAGGAAAGCGGACATCCTGTCCTCCCATAGTTCAGACCTCCAGTCAGCGAGAAGGTGCCTGAATTCGCGCTGGAGGCGTCTCATTTGGCGTTTGTCTTGAGGGTCACGAAGCTGCTTCCACCACCGGCGGTAGCGGTTCTTTTGCACCTTCAGCTCTCGTAACAGATGGGGCAAGTTGTCCAGGAGTGTTGAATTCCGAGGTGCAGTGGAGGTGGAGAGTTTCACTGCTTTCTGTATTTTGGCGGTAAGGTAATCCACAGCACGGACTATACTGGCCGGCGTTGTCAAATCGATGTCGTGTCCAGTGGTGTTATTAAGAACCCTGGCAAACTTGTCCCAGTTGGTGAGGGTCGCAGTGGAACGAACATTAAATGAAAGGCAGCATTGGTGAGGTGCAAAAGTAGTGGCTCATGGTTAGAGTAGAGTTCGTGGAGAACTTCCAGTGAAAACTGAGCGGTGATGTTTTTGAAGATGGCCACATCCAGAACGTCTGGCTGGCAGTTAGTACGGACTGGGTGCTTGGCACTGAGATCCACCCCAATGATGAGCCTGTCGAAGGATGACAATGTGCGGAGGTCTGCTTCCAGCAGTGGCTTGTTTGGGCTCAAATACGCTGCTGCAAAGGTAATGGCACCAATGCGTGTGGAGATGGTAACCGCTGTGGCCTCTATGTGTTCCATTGGCTGGAGAGTCTCTTGGGTATGGACAAGAGCTTTGTTGAGGAACACAGCTGTGCCTCCACCATGGCGGTCGAGGCGGTCAGAGCGGTAATACACCATGTTGCGAAGGCGGAAATCGTCTGCCGGTTTGAGGTGTGTTTCTGTGACCAGTAAAACATCCACACGATGATCATGGAGGAAGGTGTTCAATTCCGTCTTCATCCGTTTTATGCCATTGGCATTAAAAATGCAGGTGACAAGATCCCGAGGGGGCTGGTGGTGGTGTGGAGGTCCATTCGCCATTACAACAATATTTGACTAAGCCCTTCCACTAGGGCGATGACCTTGGAGAGCCCGTCCTCCGACCGACGGATTTTTTTGTGCAGTGTCACGAATAACAGTCTTCTGGGCACTCTGACCCAGTCGGAAAGTCCTCTGGCCGTCGCTCCAGAGGCTCCTCCGCCAATGCGGGCTGTGGTGACAGCGGATCGTGTTCCGATACTCCCCTGCAGGGCAACGCCGCACTGGATAGTCCTGTGCATAAGGAAATGGCTCATGCTCCCGACCCTCCTGCTCAAGAGATCCTGTCAAGCCCTCTGAAGAAAGAGAAGATACCCCCCATTGTGGTATATAATGTCACTAATTATACGAAACTGAACACTGAGCTCCCGCGGCTCATTGTCGGCCAATTGAGAGCTGTTTACCAAAATGATCATGTGAAATACCTGCTTGACAGTAGGGACGACTATCTTACCATTCTCGATTTCGTAAAATCAAAGGCGATGCCTTACTTTACCCACCAGACGTCGGATAATCGCCGAACCAAAACCGTCATCAAGGACTTGCCACCAGAGGTTACGGCAGAAGAGGTCAAGGAGGTGGTTGTGGAGACTAATTCTGTGTTTGTTGCATATTCAGAAAAATCTGAACACCCTGAACGACTAGAGATAGGACGTTCGTAATCACAGGACATGTACATTAGTATGCTTTGCAGAAATTATTAGCATTTGAAACATGCTGGCCCACGCGTTCAAGGTCAACACTGATATCGCTGTGGAGCACCAACTACTGGTAAAATGTGGCTGCAGCCCTTGTTGTCGCTATAAACCGAAGGTATTGGCTGAGTGTGCCTTGAGCAGACATCCAGGATGCTTTGCAGATGCATGCGGGAACCGTACCGTAAAATCAGTGAGTTGTATTGGCATGAGAGAATATGATACGTCTATTCGGGAAATTATTGCGTGTGCTTCGGCATTACAATCGGTTTGTGCCGAATGGTTCACGTAAAGCGATAGAACGCAACGGGCTGGCTCAGGTCGCACTACCAGACCACCCCCTGAGAAGCTCGACACCTCATCTGAATGGCATTTCAGGACAGATCCGCGTCCCCTACGTTGTCCACGTCTCCGCCTACCTTTGACGAATGTGCGGAAACGTCCTGGACGGCAATGGTGTATGGAACGACGTCACTGGGAACAGGAATCACATCAGAGAGGAATTACAGACGAATCAAGGTTACTTTTGTTTGAAAATGATGACCGCATTTTGGTTCGCCACAGGCAGGGGAGCCGCATCACAGTGGCTGCATTCGGAAAGACATACAGTACCAACTCAACGCCTTATGATGGGGAATGCTATTGGATAAAACCACAAATTACAGTTAGTGCGTGCAAGAGCACTGTGACTAGCGTGTCCTACTTGTATGACACCCTTAGACCCGTGGCCAACCCTTTCGTAATCATAGGACATGTACATTAGTATGCTTTACTGAAATAATTAGCATTTGAAGCATGCCGGCCCACGTGTTCAAGATCAAAATCGACATCGCAGTGCAGCACCACCTACTGGTAAAACGTGCCTGCGGCCTTTGTTGTCGCTATAAACCGAAGTTAAAGGCTCAGTGTGCCTTGAGCAGACATCCAGGATGCTTCGCAGGCTATACGGGAATCGTACCCCAGACGCCATTTTTAGCAAGACAATGCGCGACCACATGTTGCTGCACGAACAAGAGCTTTCCCTAGCACACAAGATCACCAGGCTTGTCGCCAATCGAAAATGTGTGGCGTATGGTGAAATAATGGGTGTAGCATTGTGACCAAATGCCAACCACCACAGATGAACTTTGCAACAAAGTGAATGCAGCACGGATAACCATACCACAGGGCCGCGTGGGGTACCTGCGTGGTCTCGCGCCTTGCCACGGTTCGCGCGGCTCCCCCCGGCGGAGGTTCGAGTCCTTCCTCGGGCATGGGTGTGTGTTTTGACCTTAGCGTAAGTTAATGTAAGTTAGATTAAGTTGTGTGTAACCCTAGGGACCGATAACCTCAGCAGTTTGGTCCCATAAGAACTTACCACCATACCACAGGACGCCATTCTTGTTATACGTGCCGATGCCTTCACATATGCAACGAGTTATCAGGGCCCATGGCGGACTCTGTGCCTACTAGGCAACAGGGCACATGATCAACTGAAGTGACTGAAATGCTAGTCATTTCTGCAGAACATACTAGTCTATACATCTTGTCAATACGAATATCCTACATCTAGTTGTTCAAAGTGTTCTGGTTTTTTTTTATGAACATGATTGTAGTTGAAAATGGATCGTCAGCTCGAAATATTACTGCATGGTAATCTTCTCTGCAAAATCAAGTAGTTATAGTAGTGATACAGATTCTGATGTGTTACGTAGTATCGAGAAATAGACATCTTACAATTAGAAGAGAATTTTCCTGAATCAGACGGAAAATCGAAAGAAGATTTGGGCAGTGCAAACGTCCATCCTGTAAAGGGACTGACACATATTTCTGTCTGTTATAGTATACTTCAAGTTACAATATATGTTGAATTGGGTCTAGTACCACGATGTATACTTCTTAGCTCTTTTGTGTAGGTCTATAAACAAGGAAGTATGGCACAAAAACAATTGAGAACAACTTGTGGAAGGGAGGAAAGATTCGACAAAACCAAGTAGAGACATACCCAAAGAAACTCTCCGTAAAAAAAGTAGCAGATGGGCACCACTAGACGCCGCTGACCTGAAGTGCTTTTTCGGTGTCCTGATCATAGCAGGTGCTAACAAGTACCATAATGAAACAACTACAGATCCGTGAATTAAAGAAGACGGCAGCTACATTTTTAGTCAAACAATGGCTGGAAATCGTTTTACCTAAATTTCAGGATGTATGCGACTTGACGACTTTGGATGCGAGACGTCGCAATCGTGCACCTGGGAAGCTGGCTTCCATTAGAGAAATATTTGGAGTGTCGGTGAAGACTTTTCGAGACACTTATGTTCCTCACAGAGACGCAAGAATTAACGAAAACTTGTTACATTTTGTGGTGGATGTCCTTTTCGGCAATATATTCCTTCAAATCTAGGAATACATTGGTTAAAGTTATGGGCTGTATGTGATAGTGCAACATTTTACGTTCTCAGTAAGCAGATTTTCACTGTTCGACAAAAAAAAAAAAAATGATGACGTGAAGTTGGACAAGACAAGAGAGTCGTTTTAGACGTTGTACAAGACTTTGAAAACGGTGGCAGAAATGTAACAATTTTATCACAAGCGTGAGTTTTGAAAATCGACCTCAAACCTTTACGAACAGTTAGCAGAGGTAAAGGAGAACTAACAGAAGCTTTCACTCAGAACAAAGGTCGAGTCAAATATTCATCCTTTACCAGGTCTCAAGAGCACGTAACAATTGCTTGTGTTGTCCAAAAATGGGCAAAGCTGTAACTGCAAGGAAGGATGTGGAAGATCGTGAAGAATCCAAGCCACTAGTGTTTCTGGACTACAACAAAACAAAGTCAGGAATAGATACAGTGGACAAGCTGGTCAGTACGTAGGCTACAAAGAGGATGAGCCGGAAGTGCCCAACGATATTATTTCATAATGTTATGGATGTTAGTGGTTTGGATGCATATATCATATGGCTGCATCTTATACCAGGCAGCAGTGGATACACCAGTTCCCGTCAGATCATCGAAGTTAAGCGCTGTCGGGCGTGGATGGGTGATCCTCAGCTGAGGATAAAACGGCGGTCGGATGGTCCCGATGGGCCACTTGTGGCCTGATGACGGAGTGATTTTATACCAGTCACGACAGAATGGAGTAACTACAAGAGGCGGGCCTACAGAACTAGCAAAGCAACTCATTGGCAGAAAACTATAAAATTTTATTCCCCGGATACTTTTCCAACACCACGGACGGAAAAACGTGGACGGCGGCCATGTGAAAGACCGGTGCGTAGAAAATACACTGATAATTGTTCAAAATAGGGGTGTTTTGTATGTGGAAACGACTTGGCAATTTCTTACCGTAAATGCAATATATCATAATTGTCACTTAGGAATTTGATCAAGAATATTTGTATTTTCATCTGAATCGTTTGCAGCTTTACTGAAATAAGTGGCTAGAAACACTTTTGCGTTTCCTTTTAGGTTCATTCCACTGCCATCAAGTTTTAGGAGTTGAAAATAATACAAAGAATGGTTATATTCAGTGCTTACTAAACTTTTTCCTTAATAAAAATTAGATTCTGATGGGGTTACTAGAGATCACAGCGGTACTCAATGAAAAAAAAAATCAGTTTTAAGAGGGTTAAGGTCGGTGAGAGCAGGGGGGGGGGGGGGGGGAGAAGAGATGGACAGAGATGGGGAAAGGGATGTATGAAAACGAAGAGGGGAAAGGAGGATATGGACAGACAAAGAGACTGTGGAGGAGGATATGGACCAAGAGAGGGCGAAAAGGATATTAAGCTGTGTATCAAATTCCCATACATATTTAGCAATTGCGAAGCATTGTCGGGTTGCTAGTGGACATATAAAATTCATCAGATAAATGCAAATTAACAGGTAAACGCAATTTTTATGAAAAATAGATATTTCTAATTAGATATTGCACAGAAAATACATATTGTTAATTAAAGATCTTTCGATAAAAAGCTTTGAAAAGTCATTCCTTTCATAATTATGTGTTACATGCTTCACAGATACCCCTTAGAATACGCACCATAGTTTAAAAATTTACATCAGTGAGGAATGCAGGTGAACATTCTACAACATAGCCAAGTGGACATTCGACAAAACCAACAGTGAATTTAGAAAAAAGACTCTCGGAGAAATTCAGTGTCGATTTTCTCTGGAATATTGAGTGTTGCAATGACTTGTTTTGGTAAACTGATATTTCAGTCCTGAAACTCGCATGTGACACACATGATGCAACACGTCCTGTCACCATCGTCAGGGAAAAGTGAGTAACTACAGAATTGTGGACATTCGACAAAACCAACAGTGAATTTAGAAAAAAGACTCACGGAAAAATTCAGTGTCGATTTTCTCTAGAATATTGAGAGTTGCATTGACTTGTTTTGGTAAACTGATATTTCAGTCCTGAAATTCGCATGTGACACACATGATGCAACACGTCCTGTCACCATCGTCAGGGAAAAGTGAGTAACTACAGAATATCAGAGAGACGACTTCTATGAATGTAAATTAACTGGAAGAGAATAGTTCGTGTTAATTACGTTATCCCGTTTTAATTGGCTGCGAGACGAAGACTCTGGACCGCTCGGCAAGACAGTAATTAATATTTGCAGGAATATTCCCGGACAGCGATGGAAGGATACGGACGGTGCTCGCGTCGTGTCGACGGAACAAGTGGGAAAGGTGGCTGGCTGTCAGTCAGGAAACAATTTGCATTCTGCGGAGGCGCCGCTGCCGGTGTCCGGATTACACGCTGGCGGATGCACGGGGCCGCCTGCTGCCGCGCCGCGCCTCGAGATATTGCCTTTTATTTTCCGAAACAAACACTGTGCACAGCAGAGTGGAGACGTGCTTTTACGCATATAACTGGGAGCATATTGCACTGTTATTCACCGACGTGACAGCAGCGTGGCCTGCAGGGGGGAAAAAAAAACTGTGGTATTTGTGTGCAGCCCGTCGACACTGTGTGCAAGCGCACCCCTGTCACGTGTGTGGCAGTGAATGTGTGTCGCTCGATCAGAATACGTGTTCCTGGAACGTATCACAGTTATTGAATACGGCTCTGAAAGGGCGGAAAAAATTACACAAGGCACAGATGGTTTAGCCGGATTTATACTGGACTTTCTTTCTCTTTTTCCTCAGTAAACGAACGTTCCAGGAGGTATGAGCGTGCGACATTGATCCTCTACCGATTCAATTTGCGTCTGCAAGTTCTTGCAGTTACAAAGAGTATCCGCTTATTCTGAACGAATCGTAAGGCTACGTTAGGGACAAGAAATCGGAAATTCATCGATCTACGTCTAAATTCCCATTCTGCAATCAGTTGTGATGTGCATAAGAGTGGATATTTCCCATTGTACCAAGTCTTAATGCTTTTTCTCATTATATTCAAGTATGGAGCGCAGCAAAAACTTTAAATGCTTCTGGGTGCAATGTAATTTGCGTAATCAAATGGTTCAAATGGCTCTGAGCGCTATGGGACTTAACTTCTGAGGTCATTAGTTCCCTAGAACTTAGAACTACTTAAACCTAACTAACCTAAGAACATCACATACATCCATGCCCGAGGCAGGATTCGATCCTGCGACCGTAGCGGTCGCGCGGTTCCAGATTGTAGCGCCTAGAACCGCTCGGCCACTCCGGCCGGCAATTTTCGTAATCTTCAGTTCACGGTCCTTACGGGAAAGTTATGAAGACAGCTGGTATACGTTCTTTGTACCCTGTCCGTACAATTTGGTATGTGTCCCGTACATCTGAGCAAAATTCTACGGCGACGCTCTAGGATGAATTGCACGAACTTGTACGTAATATCCGCCGTAAAGTGCCTGCGCTTTACCAATATCCTTCAAATGAATCAAAGTCTACCACGAACTACACTGCTATTGAAGCTATGTGGCTATTCCATTTCATACCACCGCAGATTGTTACATCCATGTAGTTTTACGTGTTGATGAGTCCAATTGTAATCATAAGATACCATTTCCTTATCTTTCTTTTCTTTTTTTTAAAATACGCATCTCTGAAAGTTTTTTGCAAGTTACCAATCCTTACTCCACTTTTAAATCTTATCAAGATCTGACAATATTTGTGCCGATTAGCACTTCATCATCTGCAAAAAGTCTGGTGTTACTATTAAAACTGTCTACCAGATCTTCTCCAACTGCATATTAGAACGAATAAAACCTGTAGCAACAGACATAATTGGAGAATACCAAGGAGGTTTCCAGACAGGGCGATCAACCACGGACCAGATTTTTGTCCTAAAACAGGTCTGTGAAAAAATGTACGAATACGGACGAGAGATACATCTCCTGTTTGTAGACTTCAAGAAGGCTTACGACAGTATACATAGACCTAGCCTGATTAGAACTATGACAGAGTTTGGTATACCAAAGAAGTTGGTCAAACTGGTAGAGGTATGCCTAAATGACACAAAACTTAAGGTTAAGGTAGGCAATCAAATGACAGAAAGCTTCCAAATTGCAACAGGATTACGCCAAGGAGATGGGCTATCACCTGTCCCCTTCAACCTGGCACTTGAGAAGGTTATGCGGTATTTCAACAAAGAAAACATCAAGGGCATTCAAATTGGTAATGAACACATTACATATCTGGCCTATGCAGACGACATTGCACTGTTAGCATGCACACAAGAAGATCTGAAGAGAAGTATCCAGACCTTGGAGTTATTGGCAGCTAGGATCGGTCTACAAATTAGCTCTGAAAAGACAGAGTGTATGACCATAGGAAGAAAGATCCAGAACTCTCAAGATTTAATTGTGAGCAACAGCAGGTATAAACATGTGAAAGAGTTCAAATTCCTTGGATCATTTTTTACAGAAGTAACATCAACTGAAGCAGAGATAAAAGCACGACTGCAGGCGGGAAACAGATACTATCACTCTCTAGACCCTATATTAAACTGTAGAAGTGTCTCGCAACAACTAAAGCTACGGTTGTATAAGACATTAATAATGCCAGTAGTACTTTATGGTTCTCAAACCTGGAGCACTCGAAAACAAGACCTTAAGCGACTGCTAACATTTGAAAGGAAAGTCCTCAGGAAAATATTTGGACCAGTCAGAGATCAGACTACTGGAGAATGGAGAAGCCGCCATAACACTGAATTAGAAGAGCTGTACAAGGAGCCTAACATCTTGGGAGTGATGAGAAGCAAATGACTGCAATGGGCTGGACATGTTGTTAGAATGGAGGCAACAAGACGGCCCAAAATCACAATGGACTGGATCCCGTCAGGCAGCAGACCAGTGGGAAGACCTAGAAAGAGATGGATCGATGGAGTGAGAGAAGACCTGTTGCAGCTGGGAGTCACGGAAAACTGGAGACAGATAGCAGAAGACAGAGACGGATGGAGAGCTCTAACTGTGGTGGCGCGCGGTCCTCTGGGCCTGATCGCGTGAAGAAGAGAACCAGATCATTATCCCTCCAACTGTGGGCGAGTTTCCTATCCTTCTGTCCAGAACCGGTGGGCAATTTTTCGATGATTAGAGTAGTTCTATAGACATAGTAAAGGAATTTAGCGAGGAAACCAAAACTTTATTTAGAAGTCAGCTTCAATTGACATTTCACTTACATATTGCGGGAAATGTGAAAATCACCTTCAACTTTATAAGCACAGGAGAAAATTGTTAAAAGTATTTCTGACTGTGGCAAAGCTTGAAGCAACGTTCCATAAACAATCCCACATTGCAATCTTTGTACCACGTTTTAAGAATTTTTTCCCATCAGCGCTTCTTCTGGAATGGCCCAACCGGCAGAGTCGGGAGAAGGGACACAGGAAAACGGACACTCTTGGTTTGGATGTGGAAGATGAAAGGTCGCTGGTTTTAGACGTCGAGGATTCTGAATTCAGACGTGGATGGGACTTCACGGTGAGCAAGTCCTGACGAGGAAGATTCTAGTTCTTTACATGCGACCATGTACGGGGCCGCCTTACCGCGGCAGCAGGTTGGTGAGTACGCATCAGCACCGGCAAAGGGCACGTAGTGTTGCCAAAGTATCGTTAACCCCAGTTCCCGAGATAATATCGTTTTCATTTATTATTCAGTCAACCACTGGAGAAACTAAAACATTTGGTGGGTTGCATTCATGTTAGTGATTAGATGTGCAGCTAGGATACTTTAAGGCATTCCTCTTCCCCCAGTTGCTTCGTACCTAAATTGCAATCAGTTTTTCTACTCATAATCTCACCGCGCGAAGTGGCGCAGTGGTTAGTCCACTGGACTGGCATTCGGGAGGACGACGGTTCAAACCCGTGTCCGGTCATCCTGATTTAGGTTATCCGTGATTTTCTTAAATCGCTTCAGGCAAATGCCGGGATGGTTCCTTTGAAAAAGCACGGCCGACTTCTTTCCCCATCCTTCCCTATTCCGATGGGACCGATGACCTAACTGTTTGTTCCCTTCCCCCAAATCAATCAACCAACCAACCAATCAACTGGTCATGTGAGCAAGCCTCATGCCACGTCATTACTTCTAATAAAATAAGTCATCAATTTAATTTTATTTGTATCTTTCTATCTTGTAGTTTTCTTCAATTAATAAATAAAAATAGTCATTCAGTAAGAATTTATAGCACCTCCCCACCTTAAGGTTCCCTGTTAGGGTCATTTATGAGACAGCGATTTCAAAGACAATCAAAATTTAAGACCGCTTATTAAGGGGTGTCTGACGGAGTATTGGCAGTTCCATTATTATGGTACGTTTTCACAGCCACCCACTGCCGTGTTTTTCAGTGGCAAAGAACCTGCAATCAGGGAGTAAAGTTCCTCACTTGTGATTCAGCTTGCTGTCTCTCTATGTCAAAGTACATGCACACTGTCATTTCCATCTCGTTCCACCCACCGATCTTTTTTTTTTTTATTTCGTATGACACAAATGTTCACACGGCTCTCTCACTCTATGCCGACACAGAAAATAGCCATCTCAGCCGGTTGTGCGACTGCCCTGCCTGTTGGAGCAGTTTCGAAAGCCACGGCGGACACGCTTAGTAAATGAGCCTTCGCGTTGGCCATCAATTTCATTACTTAACGGCCACTCCGTGCATCATAACGTGGGTAAATATTCCGCTGTCAGCTGCGGTTATTACCCATACGCTTGATGAAGTGTGACAATATCCACTGTTCTGGGCGGAGTATATTAAAAGCTCGCGCAGAATAGAGAAAACAAGGCAGTTGTGCGCCGCTGAGCGGAAGCAATTTCTGGGTCACACAGAAGTTTCCCGCGGACCGGTTGGCACGTGCCAAGTAATTAATCTTGCCGCGGCACCGCGAGAGATAGGCCGCCCGGCCGCGTACCGCCAGTCTAGCGGAAAACTGCGCCGCCGCGACCAGACCAACGGCGTCCCTCGTTCCCGGCAGGGGGGGGGGGAGGCGTATTTTACATTGCCGCCGCTAGGTGACACGCTACATCATAAATTATTTGCACGCGGCGACTCGTCCCTTCATCGCTTACGTCATAAAAGATTAATTTTCGTGGTTTCTGCACCATCACTCACGAGCACGCTGTAATTTTTCACGTGAACAGAAGTTTTACAGTTACGAAATAGGGCAGTTTTAGACGTAAAAATTCAGATTACAGCTATTACTCAAAAAATGCAATTTTAACTTTCTAGAATGAGTTATTAAAGAAACATGCTCCAGCAGGACAAGACTGTTCACTTGATGCTTCGTTTGAATTTCTTGGCGCGTACGTCAAGCACCTTGACGTATTGAAAGGAGCGAGATTGACAGCATTGTGCAGTTCAGTTAGTCACCTACGTAGCAACAACGTGTAGCGTGACCTTCCCTCCCAGTGACAACAGCTACGCGTGGAGGCAAGAACTGCACGAGGCACAGAGATCACCTAGGAGCCATCTTGATCCATGTCCGGGCAACGACCACCCAAAGAACACACTCGTTGCGTCCCTTACTTTCTTAATTTTTTTTTTAAATTTAACTAGGGAGGTAAAGTCTTGCAGGAGCCCTGCGACTATAATGCAGGGTGGTCGGAAATAGTCTGAAAAGCTTGTTAAGAATGATGCAGGGTGTCAGTTATTCAAAAACAGTCTTATCGCATTTGTTATTATTATACCGCCAAAACCAAGGTGACTAGTAATTACATATAATAAACTGTATTTAATGCCGTTGATCGCCGCTGGGGGTGTTGCCGTGTATTCACGTGATCTCAGAACGCTATTTAAGCCCATAGGAAGGGTTAGTCTCGCGTAGTTTCCTGCCGTTATGTACACAGGAGTGACACCACCAGCAGTCGACCAACGGGTAACATATTTTAAATTTACGTAATTTTAGCTGTTGTATAATGGAGTCTTTCTGACGGATATCTATAATTTCACAGTGTAAACGACCAGAAGATGACCCCTACGTCGGGTTGAAACCGGTTGGCGGTATAATAATAATAAATGCGGTTAAGACTGTTTTTGAATAATTGATCAATCATAATAATCGCTGCTTCATCTCCACAACCATGTTGTCCAAAAATTGATGCAGGGTAGGCTGTGCTGAGAAATAGTAATTAAAAAATTCAACACGTTGCAGCGTTTCCGAGTTAATTAGCATTGAAGTTAGCCGATCAGGCTGCTGCGCGCCCAAATTCAAGTAGCCTACAAGCGATGATGTTGCCATACATATTCTTCGTTTCGTTTACTAAAACCGAACAAGAGAGCAATACAGAAATGGGTCTTGGGGCGGAAGCAAGGATCGAACAGAAGCCGAGGTGTGAGCAGTAGCGTGCGCTGCTGGTTATCGCAGGGGTGGTCAAGATTCCGGCCCGCGGACAGTTCTCAGCCGCGAGTGCCCAAGTTCTCAGTCTTGCTGCAAATCTGTCCCGCCGCCACGCCACGTTGCCTGCCAGTGAGGAGATGAACAGGGCAATTCTGTCGCGCTGGATATGACTTGTTATATTTCACATTTCTCAGCAACATAGATCACAAACAAAATAAGGTTTTAGTGTTATTTAATTATTTTTGGCACGCAGGAGACGTAACAAAAGTTTTGTCCGGTACAAACTGTCGGCATACAGACAGGAACAGGTAATTTCACAGACTTTTGCACTCAAGTTGCCACGTAATTGTAAGTTACTTAATTTCATAATAAAAAGAAGGTCTTTCACAAAAATATGACTATCGAAATACTGTAGCACTTTCGTATGTGTCTTGGTCAGAATGAGTCCCTTCTGCAATTCGATTTTTTAAAAATTGCATCTTCATCAAAACAGAAAGAAGTTACCTTGGAATGTCTTACCTTGGGCAGTGTGTAGTCAAGTTCACTTAAAATGTGAGGTCTGAAATCTATTCTGGATGTTCTAATTTTCATTTCTGCATTCGTTTTTCTTTCACAGAATTAAGAATAGCAATTTTTAAATCCAAAAATCGTTCCAGACATGCCCCTTGACTTAACCAACGTGCTTTGCAGTAATGTATGAAGTCTCCAAACTTCTCTTTCAGTTACAATGAAAACTGATTAAACTGAGTAATGGAGTAATGCATCCGACTTCAGAAATTTTGCTATTCGTACCACTTCACGTAGTCCATGCCTCCAAATTTAGGACAAAGCGCTTGTTCATATGCGGTACAATGAATCCTGTCTGTCGATCATTGTAATTTTCTTCTCTTTCATTCTCATCTAAATCTCTAAATTCTGTCTGCAAGGTATTGTAATGTCGTTTCATTGTAAATATGCAGTACCGGTCGCTTATGCCAACTGAGAATTCTCATCCCTCTCTTGTTTTATTCCCATTCATTTTACAGGATTGTGGCCGGCCGAAGTGGCCGTGCGGTTCTAGGCGCTGCAGTCTGGAACCGCGGGACCGCTACGGTCGCAGGTTCGAATACAGCCTCGGGCATGGATGTGTGTGATGTCCTTAGGTTAGTTAGGTTTAACTAGTTCTAAGTTCTAGGGGACTAATGACCTCAGAAGTTGAGTCCCATAGTGCTCAGAGCCATTTGAACCATTTAAAGGATTGTGACGATAGCTCGCTAGCTGCCTCTTTTCGTGCGTACATCCGGACCTCTGAAAGTCCTTCATACCACGAACAAATAGCGAAGCGTAAACAGCGGTGACACCACGATTTCGCCGAACTCAGAGAATTATGTCGACCTAAAAATACAGAACCGCAATACCCAATGAAATGCCGCACTGTTCCGGATACATCCGAAATGGACCGAGCATAGCCACAAGCGGCCCACACACGCTGCACACGTGATGTTTGACACACGGTGGCCAGCCCTGACCTACGCTGTGGGATCAACTGCCCCTAATTGTATCTGCTAGGATACTTAAATTAGCATGAGAACGACCTGATTGACTAGTTTTGCAACGTATTTAGTTTTTTTCTTAACAATTATTTCACAGCACGACCTACCCTGCAGCACCCTTACAAACTTTTCAGACTCTTTCTGACTATCCTGTATAAATAACTGAGGAATTCCATATCACCACTTCGGTTGTAACGGGTCAAATATCGAGAGGTTTCCCTGAAATAGTATCATTTAATTAGGAAAAATCGAAGGAATGCAGGTCATACAGTTTAAATTTTCATATGGTAACTATTTTAGACTGTAAGAAGCTTTATAGCTTTACATGTTTGATTTCACTGTACTGCGCAAGGAGAGTCATCAATGACATCCACAGGCACAAGCATGACTGCACCTGAAGTTGATGGGTTTCGTGGTTAATTGTTCAGTAGTGGTTACTTTTTTAATCGAAATCCACAAATGTCGGCAGATGAATAGTAGCCATTGCTCGTATGAATATCGCTATTTCGTTCAATCTCCACTCGCCCACGTATAATAGGTGCTAACCAAATGCAGTGCGAACAGTCCCTCCTGGGTCCGATGGATGGCTGTAGGCGCTGATGTCATCGATACTAGAGAAGTGGCAACGTGCAGTGTTTGGCAGTCTCCTAAATAAACTCGTCTCATAGTCACTCCTTGAGTGGGATCCGTACGGATTGGTGGCGACGAGTCTTGTATTGACGAAGGAAAGTCGCCTTTAACACAAGAACTGTTACTCTAGGAAGTTCATCTTGGTCTGTTTACGGATACAGACTTGGGCCCATGTTTGGAGGTGTTGGCGACAAGAGGAAGTGGTACGGAACGTTAATTTCTACTAATTGCACACGATGTTATTAATAATTCACTGCCGCTGTAGCTGCCGCAACGCCAGATGCTGCTGCCTACACTCCAGCCTTCGCAGCCAAACGAGGTACAGAACCTAGTTCACTTCTCCAAGTAAGTTCTTATCCTTGCTAATCTACCCTTGCTCTATCCAACCACTTATCAAGAATTCGGAATTTCGCATTATACTGACAGCGTGCTCAATAGTGTTCTTCGTGTCAGTCATAGGCTACGGTCAGAAGCAATGATTGTTGTGCTAACTACCTTTCATATGAAAGGGACAGGTTGTATTTTCATTTTATAGTCAAAATTTCTGTTAACGATCCCATAACTTACTAAGACGCAATAGTGTTGTGTACTGTCAATGGCACCATATTTTGTCGGTTTTTCCCGTTCCGTATCAGTCTCATTGTTTACTGAATAACAGAAATCGCTATTTCGTTATTTTCTGCTACTCATTTATCCCAGCACAGTCGTATTTCGGAACAAAGCCTTTCTGCCTTTAAGTAACTGATAAATCCGACTGCCAGCTGCCAGAAGTTTTAGCAACAACAGCCGCCACAAACCTAGAAGTCATGGGATAGCGATATGAACATACACAGGGTGTTTCAAAAAGGACTTTACAACTTTGAAAATTTGTATAAATTAATTCATAGTTCCTACAGATTTGTAGGGAGATAAATCAAGTTTTGTCTCGCGTAGTTCGCCAGTGCTGAATCGCACGGTAAGGAGCACTAGAAGTTGTTGTGTTAAAAATGGCAGCCTTCACTGGACCTGAGCGTGCTAGCTGTGTTTTGGTTTGAAGACTCGAAGTCGGCGACAACAGTTCAGCATAATTTCCGTACCAGGTACGCTAAAGATCCTCCTAGTAGGCCTACAATTTGTGAGTGGCATAAATGTTTTGTAGAACAGGGTGCTCGGTAAGACATGGAAAATCGTCAGGTCGTTCAATCACATCTGACGACGTCGTTGAGCTAGTGAGACGTTTCTCAACAGCCCTACGAAATCGACCCGGCGTGCATCTCGAGAACTGCATATCCCACATACAACTGTTTGGCGTGTGTTGGGAAACAGTTTGCATTTGAAATTGTACAGATTGACTATCTTAAAGCAATAAACGACACTGATGAAATTGCTTGCATGAACTTCAGTGCGGATATGTTAAATTAAGTACATGAGGATGAACATTTCTTGGATGAAACATCTTTTCTGACAAGTAAACTTTTCACTTAAGTGGCAACAGGGTTTGGGGCAGTGAAAATCCACATCAAACACTGCAACATGTTCGTGATAACCCTAAACTGATCGTTTTTTGTGCATTGATCAAGAACAAAGTGTAGGGCCTCCTTTCTTTCCGTGAGAGAACCATCACCCAAATAATGTATCTGCAGATGTTACAACAAGTTCTGATACCACAGATCGATGAGGGTGACCAAGGACGAAATGTTTACTTCATGCAAGATGGTGCACCACCTCACTAAATGGCTGACGTCCGAGATTTTCTCAGTGACCGCTTTCCAAGTCAATAGATTGGCCGTGATGCGCCAGTTTTCCTGACCCTAGACCTGACAGTACTCGATTTTTTTATGGGAATACATCAAGGATATCGTGTTTGTACCTCCTGTGCCGGCTTCTCTACCTGAACTTACAGCAAGAATTTACGCCGCCACTGAGCAAGTTAAATCTACAATGCTACCAGCGACTTTGGGAAGAAATTGACTTCCGATGGTATGTGTGCAGAATAACCAATGGAATCCACATACAACATCTTTAGATTAAGGTAAAAAAACTTGAAATGTTTCCCTACAAAATAACGCCAAACTTATCTCTGTATCTTCTTTCAATAAATGTATATGAATTTTTAAAGTCCTTATTGAAACTCCCTGTACAGATGGCGATTGAGTCGCGTACACGAGGTGTAAAAGGGCAGTGCATAGGTGGATCTGTACTTAGGTGATTCATGTGAAAAGGTTTCCGATCTGATTATGGCCGCACGCTGGGAATTAATGTACTTCGAATGCGGATTGCTAACTGGAGCTAGACGCATGGGTGATTCCATTTCGGACGTCAGGGAATTAAATATTCCTAGATTCATATTGCCAGGCATTACCTCTTAGAATGGACAACTCAGTGGCAAACGGCCTTCACTTAACTGGCCAGCCGGAGTGGCCGAGCGATTCTAGGCCCTTCAGTCTGGAACCGCGCGACCGCTACGGTCGCAGGTTCGAATCCTGCCTCGGGCATGGATGTGTGTGATGCCCTTAGGTTAGTTAGAATTAAGTAGTTCTAGGTTCTAGGGGACTGATGACCTCAGCTGTTAAGTCCCATAGTGCTCAGAGCCATTTGGACCATTTTTTGAACCTTCACTTAACTACCAGGAGCAGTAGCGTTTCCGTAGAGCTGTTAGTGCTAACAGACAAGCAACACTGCGTGAGATAAACAAAAAAATCAATGTGGAACGTATGAAGAACGTGTCCGCCGCGCGGGATTAGCCGAGCGGTCTTAGGCGCTGTAGTCGTGGACTGTGCGGCTGGTCCCGGCGGAGGTTCGAGTCCTTCCTCGGGCATGGGTGTGTGTGTTTGTCCTTAGGATAATTTAGGTTAAGTAGTGTGTAAGCTTAGGGACTGATGACCTTAGCAGTTAAGTCCCATATGATTTCACACACATTTTAACATTTTTGAAAGAACTTATCCGCTAGGACAGTGCGGCGAATGTGGCGTTAATGGGCTATGGCGACAGCTAGTCGACGCCAGGGCCTTTACTAACTGCACGACATTGTATGCAGCACCTCTCCTGTGCTCGCAACGACATCGGTTGGACACTAGACAACTGGATAACTGTGGCCTGGTCAAATGAGCCCCAGTTTCAGTTGATAAGAGCTGTTGATACGATTCGAGTGGTAGCGGAGACCCTACGGAGTCATGGGCCTAGGTTGTCAACAAGGCACTGTGTGAGCTGGTGGTGGCTCCATAATGCTGTAGCCTATTGCATGGAATGGACTGCCTCCTCTAGTCAAACTGAACTGATCATTGACTGGCTATGGCTATGTTCGGCTACTTGGAGACCATTTTCCGCCATTCATGGACTTCATGCTATCAAACAACGACAAATTTTTCTCTATCACAATGCGCCATGTCACTGGGCCACAACTGTTCGCGACGGGTTTAAAGATCATTCTGGACAGTTCGAGTGCCCGGTATGAATCCCTCTGAATATTTATGAGACATAATCTAGAGGTCAGCTCGTGCACAAAATCCTGCACCGGCAACGCTTTCGCCATTATGGACCGCTATAAATGCAGCATGGCTCAATGTTCCTGCAGGGGGTTTCCCAACGCCTTGTTAAGTCCATGACACGTCGAGCTGCTGCTCTATGTCGGGGAAAAGAACGTCCAACACGATATTAGGTGGTATCCCACGACTTTTGTCCTATCAGTGTACGTCACTACCCAAGTTAGGATCGTGTAGTTATTACGAGTACCGCTACACAAGAGTCTGTATTAAGGTTTTCTCTTATATTCTGATGGTATGTCATACCAGAAAAACGGTCATAAATAGTTTTAAAAGCAAGTGGGGTCATGTTATTAGTGACCTAAGTGGTGATAATAACGTATTCAGCTTTTCCGGATGATGGAAACAGGGTAGACGTGGTTTGGCGTGTCACGTGTGCACCCTTACATCCGTAGTGTGTTTCGTCAGCTGTATTTAAATGTGCGAGGTGCCAGCGACCATGAGTGAGAATATGAGGATATTTAATGTGATTGTTTCCGCGTTTTAAAGGGCCTATTTACTTTGACAGGAGAAAGGTATGTGGTCCATTTCGCATAAAAAAAATACTTCACCCTGTTATTACTTCGTTTCTGCAAAATTCCCCTGAAACGTTTCGTCATATAATTTAATAAAAAGAAAGTGGCTCCTATACTTACTTGCATGCGACGAATAAATTTCTGGTTATTTTCGGTTGGGATCAACGCAATACGTGGTGAAAATTACAATACACTTTCCTCAATTTAATTTTGTTTATCGCTTCATAAACACATCCCAATGGCGTAGTGAATACATTATTATCTCACATCCACTTTAATAGCCTTATTTCCGCTCTAGCAGAATAGCCAACTACTGCTTCCACAACATTTTCATTTTATTCAAAACGTTTTCCACTCACATATTTGTTTAGATAGGGGAATTGACTGATATCCATATTTTGTACAAAGACTGATTCTTCCAAAAATTCATATTTCGCATATATCAATTTTCAGATTTACAAGCCCGCATCTCGTGGTCGTGCGGTAGCGTTCTCGCTTCCCACGCCCGGGTTCCCGGGTTCGATTCCCGGCGGGGTCAGGGATTTTCTCTGCCTCGTGATGGCTGGGTGTTGTGTGATGTCCTTAGGTTAGTTAGGTTTAAGTAGTTCTAAGTTCCAGGGGACTGATGACCATAGATGTTAAGTCCCATAGTGCTCAGAGCCATTCAGATTTACAAAGTTCTATCAGACAGAATATCTCGGCAAATATTTGGTTGGCTGGAAGAATATTTGACTAATAGAACCCAGTATCTATACTGGGCAGTAAAAATTAAAATTCATTGGTTGTCTCCCAAGGTAGCGTATTAGGGAATTTTATGTTTCTATTATAAATACTGAAGCTTATTTTCCCCCGGGCATCAATCAGGAGCTGTTGAAGTGTGTATACGTGAATGCAGAACGGTTAGTCTAATCTAATAGGCGTAGTCCACGAATGGTGCGGTTCTGAACATGCAGAAAACATCAGGTAGTACATTTTGTGATGTGTTTTGCGGGAATACTGTTCGACGCTAATAAAAACCAACTGCCACACTGATATAGATACATAACTAGGTAGCAGTGATGATAATATCAGCACTTATACTCCTAACAACTTGTATATTTAACCGTTCAACATAAACCAAGTATGGATACACATTGAAGCGCCGAGGAAACTGGTATAGGCATGCGTATTCAAATACAGAGATATGTAAACAGGCAGAAAAGGGTACTGGGGTTGGCATCGCCTATATAAGATAAGAAGTATGTGGCGCGGTTGTTAGATCGGTTACTGCTGCTACAACGACAGGTTATCAATATTTAAGTAAGTTTGAACGTGGTGCTGTAGTTGGTGCACGTGCGATGGGACCCAACATGTCTGAGGTAGCGATGAAGTGGGGATATTCAGGTACGACCATTTCACGAGTGTACCGTGAGTATCAGGAATCCGGTAAAACATCAAATCTCAGACATCGCTGCGGCCGGGAAAAGTCCCTGCAAGAGCTGGACCAGTGACGGCTGAAGAGAATTATACAACGTGACAGAAGTGCAACCCTTCCGCAAATTGCTGCACATTTCAATGCTGGGCCATCAACAAGTGTCAACGTGTGAACCGTTCAAGAAACATCGTCAATACAGGCTTTTGGAGTAGCGGGAACACTCGTGAACCTTTGATGACTGCACGACACAGAGCTTTACGCCTCGCCTGGGCCCGTCAACACCGACATTGGACTGTTGATGACTGGAAACATGTGCCTGGTCGGACGAATCTCGTTTCAGACTGTATTGAGCGGATGGACGTGTACGGGTATGAATCCATGGACCCCGCACATCAGCAGGGGACTGTTCAAGCTGGTGGAAAGTCTGTAATGGTGTAGGACGTGTACAGTGGGAGTGATATAGGACACCTGATACGTCTAGATAATATTTGCCAGGTGACACGTACGTAAACATCATGTCTGATCACCTGCATCCATTCACGTTCATTGTGCATTCCGATGGACTTGAACGATTCCATCAGGACAGTGCGACACCCCACACATTCAGAATTGCTACAGAGTGGCTCCAGCAACACTTTTCTGAGTTTAATCACTTCCGCTGGTCACCAAATTCCTCAGACATGAAGATTATTGAGCATACCTGGGTTGCCTTGCAGCGTGCTGTTCAGATGAGGTCTCCCACATCTCGTACTCTTACGGACTTACGGTCAGCCCTGCAGGATTCATGATGCCAATTCATTCCAGCACTACTTGACTAATGTTAGTCAAGTCCATGCCACGTCTTGTTGCGGCACGTGTACAAGTTTCTTTGGCTCTTCAGTGATGTAGGGTCGACAACATGGCAACATTATTCACGTACAATGAAGTAGTGTACAGGAAAGTATCGCCGTAAGATGATTGTAAGGAACTGTGAAAGATTCGACAACATTTCCAATTCGTATAATGAATGACAGCTCTTCTTAAACATCGATAAATGTAAGGTAATTCTGTGCCAAAGAAAACGAATGTTCATCTTCTTATTTTTCTCGTAGCTTTGTCCATCATCGGCGTCGGGTTGCCATTGTTATTAACGGGTTTGGCCTGGTTAGTTTAAAGGGTGGCCATGGGCTCTTCTTCCTTTCCTGGTCGCTACCGTCGGCTAGTTTTGATCGCCATTTTAAGCTACCGTGCTGTTTGTCCGGTCTCCGCGAGACGTGGGCTACTAGTATATCCAGCATGGAGGTAGAAGGTCGACTTTTCCCTAACGCTGTTAAATACACGGTGGTCTAAGGTCACCTTACTGTTTCCAAACACGAGTGAATTTCCACTGGATGGCTGGTTCTTACTAATAACTTTCGTGAACAAACTTCTGAACCGTGTCGACAAGGACAACCACTTTACAACGGCACCGTGAGCGTTAACAGGAAATAGTCACTCGAGGACTCTACATTCATTATGATCTGGAAGTTGATAGAGGTTAAAATACTGTTGTGGATTGGTTTGGAGCTGACATATCGAGTCGGCTGGCAGAGCCTACGGGTGTGCAAGAGACTATTTTTGGCTCCTCTGAGTCTGAATTTCTGAAATCAGTAGTCAGTGATCTCTTTGTGCTGAAAGTTTCAGAAAGTGTTCGGAAATGCGTTTTCGATCGCTGGTATGGGGAGCGGTTTAGCCAATTGGCAGTTTTTTGTTTAGCAGGCTTACACCCAACTTCAAGTAGAAGGTCGTCTAGAAGAGTGTCGAGCAATTAGCTAGGCGGAGTAGGTGTCTGATAACAAAGTGACGGTCTTGGAAAAGTTTATTAGAAGACTAGCTGTTACTCACAACAGCACTTGCTTATCATTAATTTTGTCGTGATGAGTGATGGTGAGTAATTATGGTGCTGTATGTGAAATGACATCAGCTGCCTTCACGCTACTGCCTATTGGGGAAGCGTAGCTCGTCATGTGCGTCTTATCTTTCCTCCCCTCCCCCCCCCCCCAAATCACCAAGCTGTCGCAACGCATGATGAATCAGCATGTGCATCGTCGCTGCCGAGCAGTGCGTACAGAGGGATATAGACAGAAGCGCGCATCTATTGTTCAAATGGCTCTAACCACTATGGGACTTAACATCCGAGGTTTTCAGTCCCCTAGACTTAGAACTACTTAAACCTAACTAACCTAAGGACATCCAACACACACATCCACGCCAGAGGCAGGATTCGAACCTGCGACCGTAGCAGCCGCGTGGTTCCAGACTGAAGCACCTAGAACCACTCGACCACAGCGGCCGGTCGCGCATCTGTGCGTTCTGCTATTGCAGTAGCTATATATTACAAAACGTGTACATTATGCAACAAGTAGTGTCCAAGTACCGATTGAATGCCATGAATATTGTATGAACATTGGAAACTGAGGTGACGCAAGTCATTGGATACCTCCCAATATCATGTCGGACCTCCTTTTGCTCGGCGTAGTACAGCAACTCGACTTGGTATGGACTCAACAAGTCGCTGCAAGACCCTTGTAGAGATATTAAGCCACACTGACACTATAGCCACCTATAATTTCGAAAGTGTTGCCGGTGCACTGTGTTGGGCACGAACCTACTTCCCGATTGTGTCCCATAAATTGTCGATGTGATTCATATCGGGCGATCTGGATGACCGTTAAGTGAAAGCCGTCGGCAACCGCGTTGTCCGTCGTCAGAGTTATGCCTGAAATTTTTGTATCCTAGGCCACTTCTTCTCACTGTGGATTCCGGAATATTGAATTCCCTAAGCATTGCCGAAACTGGAAGTCCCATGCCTCTAGCTCCAACTAAAATTCCACGTTCGAAATCTGTTAATTCCTGTCGTGCGACCGTAACCACGTCTGAAACCTTTTCACACGAATGACGTCAGTAAAAATGACATATCCGGCAATGCACTGCCGTTTTATACCTTATGCGATACCATTTACTCGATACTATCCCCATCTCTATATATGCATATCACTATCCCATGACTTTTTCTCACCTCAGTGGGTTCATTATTTTGAATGGTATCACGTAGCACTCATCAACCAATAAAAGCATTTTCACCGTATGATAAAAATCAAAAGTCAAAGAGTGAAGAGCTTTATCAAAGAGCTAATATTTTTCCCTACTTCACTTAATATTATTCACATCAGTAAGTACCTTGTACTACCACGTCCTACAGTAGCCTGTGTTCTTCCCCAGTGTTCAAGATATTTCCATACCAGATTTTGTAGAGAACCATTCAGGAGTATAGTCACGATAAGGTAACAGACAGAGTTACACTCTTATTTAATGTATTTGTATGAGTAAGACTTTCTTTTACGATGTGTTTTCTTTTTCCGTGATCCGAAATGAAGCCTATACGGTACCCCACGCTATACTCAAATTACCTGCGAAAACACCATGAAAATTCGTCTAGTGGTTTTGGAGGTTAGGGTCTTACAATAGACAAAACTCTCAGACACTATAGATTTTAAAAATATGTTATTAATTGTTGTCGTCGTTATGGTTTTCAGTCCAGAGAGTGGTTTGTTGCAGCTCTCCTTGTTCCTCTATCTTGTACAAGCTTCTTCATCTCCAAGTAACTACTGCAACCCTAAATCCTTCTGAATCTGCTTAGTGTATTCATCTCTTGGTCTCCCTCTACGATTTTTACCCTCCACGCTTCCCTCCAGTACTAAATTGGTGAGGACGTAATGCCTCAGAATGTGTCCTACCAACCGATCCCTTCTTTTAATCAAGTTGTGCCACAAATTCCTCTTCCCCCAATTCTATTCAGTTGAAAATGTTCAAATGTGTATGAATTCCTAAGGGACCAAACTGCTGAGGTTATCGGTCCATAGACTTCCACAATACTTAAACTAACTTATGCTTAGAACAACACGCAAACCAATGCCCGAGGGAGGACTAGAACCTCCGACGGGAGGGACCGCTCAGTCCGTGACATAGCACATCAAACCGCGCGGCCACTCCGCTCGGCTCTATTCAGTACCTCCGCATTAGTTACGTGATCTGTCCGTCTAATCTTCAGCATTACTCTGTAGCACCACATCTCGAAAGCTTCTGTTCTCTTTTTGTCTTCTTGTCTAAACTATTTACCTTCCATGTTTCACTTCCGCTCTTAAATTTCTCTTCTTCAGAAACGCTTTCCTTGCCATAGCCAGTCTACTTTCTATATCGTCTCTACTTCAACCATCATCAGTTATTTTGCTCCCCAAATAGCAAAACTCATTTACTACTTTACGTGTCTCATTTCCTAATCTAATTCCCTCAGCATCCCCTGATTTAATTTGACTACATTCCATTATACTCGTTTTGCTTTTGTTATTGTTCATCTTATATTTTCTTTTGAAGACACTGTCTATTCAACTGTTCTTCAAGGTCCTTTGCTGTCTCTAACATAAATACAATGTCGTCGGAAAACCTCCTAGTTTTTATTTCTTCTCCATGGATTCTATTTCCTACTCCAAGTTGAATAACACCTGGTATAGGCTACAACCCTGTCTCACTCCCTTCTCAACCACTTCTTCCCTTTCACGTCCCTCGTCTTATATGACTGCCATCTAGTTTCTTTACAAATTGTAAATAGCCATTCACTCCCTGTATTTTACCCCTGCCTCCTTCAGAATTTGAAAGAGAGTATTACAGTCAACATTGTCAAAAGCTTTCTCTATGTCTACAAATGCTATAAACGTAGGTTTGTCTTTCCTTAATTTATCCCATAAGATGAGTCGTAGGATCAGTATTGCTTCACGTTTTCCAACATTTCTACGGAATCTATACTGATCTTCCCCGAGGTCGGCTGCTACCAGTTTTCCCATTCGTCAGTAAAGAATTCGTGTTAATATTTCGCACCCGTGACTTATTAACCTTATAGTTCTTTGATTTTCGCACCTGTCAGCACCTGCTTTCTTTGGGATTGAAATTACTACATTCTTCTTGAAGTCTGAGGGTATTTAGTGTGTCTCATACATCTTGCTCGCAGGATGGTAGGCTGTCAGTAGTTCTAATGGAATGTTATCTAATCCCGGGGCCTTGTGTCGACTTTGGTCTTTCGGTGCTCTCTCAAATTCTTCACACAGTATCATATCTCCCATCTGATCTTCATCTACGTCCTTTTCCATTTGCATAATTTTGTCGTCAAGTACATCGCCCTTGCATAGACCCTCCACATACTCCCTCCACCTCTCTGCTTTCCCTTCTTAGCTTAGGACTGGTTTTCCGTCTGAACTTTTGATATTCATACAGGTGGTTCTCTTTTCCTCAAAGGCCTCTTTAATTTTCCTGTAGTCAGTATTTATCTTACCCCTAGTGATATGTGTGGTGTCACCGCCAGACACCACACTTGCTAGGTGGTAGCTTTTAAATCGGCCGCGGTCCGTTAGTATATGTCGGACCCGCGTGTCGCCACTATCAGTGATTGCAGACCGAGCGCCGCCACACGGCAGGTCTAGAGAGACTTCCTAGCACTCGCCCCAGTTGTATAGCCGACTTTGCTAGCGATGGATCACTGACAAAATACGCTCTCATTTGCCGAGACGATAGTTAGCATAGCCTTCAGCTACGTCATTTGCTACGACCTAGCAAGACGCCATTACCAGTTACTATTGATGCTGTAAAACATGTACCGTCAAGAGAGCTGTTCACCAATTATGGATTAAAGTTAAGTATTCCCGCAGCTATGTACGTTTTTTGTTAGTCTCATTTCCTTGACCTGTTCCAGACCTCACGCCAACCTGCGTGAGCTAAAACGCATGCCTTTCGGCTTCCTCTCATAGTGGGTTGGCTGTCTTGCCAATCCACAACAATATGTGCATCTACATCCTCACATTTTTCCTCTAGCAGTCCCTGCTTAGCCATTTTGCGCTTCTTGTCGATCTCATTTTTGAGACGTTTGTATGCCTTTCCGCCTGTTTCATTAACTGCATTTTTGTATTTTCTCCTTCATCAATTAAATTCAGTATCTCTTCTGTTACCCTTGGATTTCTACAAGCCCTCGTCTTTTTACCTACTTGATCCTCTGCTACCTTCACTATTTCATCTCTCAAAGCTACCCATTCTTCTTCTACTGTTTTTTTTCCATTGTTCTTGTCAGTCGTTCCCTAATGCTCTCTCTGAAACTCTCTGCAACCTCAGGTTCTTTCTGTTTATTCAGGTCCCATCTCTTTAAATTCCTGACTTCTTGTAATTTCTTCAGTTTTAATCTACAGTTCATAACCAATAAGTTGTGGTCAGAGTCCACTTCTACCCCTGTAAATGTCTTACAATTTGAAACCTGTTTCCCAAATCTCTGTCTTACCATTATATAATCTGTCTGAAATCTTCGAGTGTCTCCAGGTCTTTTCCACGTATAGAACCTTCTTTCATGGTTCTTAAAGCGTGTTAGCTATGATTAAGTTATGCACTGTGCAAAATTCTACCAGGCGGCTTCCTCTTTAGCCCCAGTCCATATTCGTCCACCACTCCTCCTTTTCTTCCTTTTCCTGCTATCGAGCTCCAGTCACACATGACTATTACATTTTCGTCTCCCTTAGCTATCTGAATAATTTATTTTATTACATCAAAAATGGTTCAAATGGCTCTGAGCACTATGGGACTCAACTGCTGTGGTCATAAGTCCCCTAGAACTTAGAACTACTTAAACCTAACTAACCTAAGGACATCACACACATCCATGCCCGAGGCAGGATTCGAACCTGCGACCGTAGCGGTCGTGCGGTTCCAGACTGTAGCGCCTTTAACCGCTCGGCCACTCCGGCCGGCTTTTATTACATCATGCATTTCTTCAATCTCTTCATCATCGGCAGAGCTAGTTAGCATACAAACTTGTCTCCTACTTTTTATTAAACCTACTCCCGTATTACCCTTATTTGTTTTTGTATTAATAACACTATATTCACCTGACTAGAAGTCTTGTTCCTCCTGCCACGGAACTTCATTAATTCCCACTATATCTAACTTAAAACTATCCATTTCCCTTTTTAAATTTTCTAATCTACCTGACCGATTAGGAGATCTGACATTCCTCGCACCGATCCGTAAAACGCCACTTTCCTTTCTTCTGATAACGACGTTCTCTTGAGTAGTCTCCGCCTGGATATACGAATGGGTGACTATTTTACCTCCAGAATATTTTACTCAAGTGGGCACCATCATCATTTAACCATGCAGTAAAACTGCATGACCTCTGCAAAAATTACGGCTGTAGTTTCCACTTGCTTTCAGCCGTACGCAATACCAGGGCAGCAACGCCATTTTAGTTAACGTTGCAGGGCCAGATCAGTCATCCAGCGAGACTGTTGTCCCTGCAACTACTGAAAAGGCTGCTGCCCCTCTTCAGAATCCACACGTTTGTCAACATATACCTCTCCGTTTTGGGCGCACCTACGGTAAGGCTACCTGTATCGCTGAGGCACGCAAGCCTTCCCACAATCGACAACCTCCATGGTTCCTGGGGGTGAGGTAGGAATATTACTAGTATAGATAGTGTATATGAAGTGCTGAATTCTTGATTTTGGCCTTATTCTTTTTAGCTGTGAACTGTCATCATACGTTCTTTATAGAGAAATTGCTAGGAGTTGGTTGGAGGTCGTATAGTTTTTGTGGTACTCCTTCTCCAATCTCGTGGTCAGATGAGAGAGTTTTTTGAGAAGTAGTTGGATTGCTACAGGGCACAGATTAGTGGTGAAGAATAAGTGACTCTCGGATCAGAGACTGATAGAATACGTGTAAGAATTGTAACACCGCCATATCGATAGAGCGGTGATGAGCTGCGTTTAAGAACCTGTGATTGTACTCTGTGGTGTACTTTGTTAAAATAAATGAATAATATTTTTTACGTCTCCCTCGCTGCTGCAAATGAGACACAATTCTGTTTTATCTCTAGTTAGGACTAGATGCATTTTCCGTTGCATATGCGGTAGCCATTTTGTAATTGTAGGATTGACGTAAATATCGTAAAATATATTTAAGCTAATTCAGGCGGTTGTTCTAATACTTTAATTAACATTTATCATCACTACATTAAATAATTATCTACTTTACTTAGTAGAGCTTTAGATTGTACGGGGGACTGTCGCCATATGGCGATAGCAAGGAGATGCATTTTGCCCTGTAGAAATTATCCTTGCTGTTAGCTCATGCTCGCCTTCTCGAACGTTTAGTTCGGGGATTTAAAAGTCCGATGTCCTCAAATTATTTTCTCATTATATCAGCTTCAAATAACACAGTCAGGGCATATCTTTGTTAAACAGGCAAAGGCACAACTTGTAATACACTCCTGGAAATGGAAAAAAGAACACATTGACACCGGTGTGTCAGACCCACCATACTTGCTCCGGACACTGCGAGAGGGCTGTACAAGCAATGATCACACGCACGGCACAGCGGACACACCAGGAACCGCGGTGTTGGCCGTCGAATGGCGCTAGCTGCGCAGCATTTGTGCACCGCCGCCGTCAGTGTCAGCCAGTTTGCCGTGGCATACGGAGCTCCATCGCAGTCTTTAACACTGGTAGCATGCCGCGACAGCGTGGACGTGAACCGTATGTGCAGTTGACGGACTTTGAGCGAGGGCGTATAGTGGGCATGCGGGAGGCCGGGTGGACGTACCGCCGAATTGCTCAACACGTGGGGCGTGAGGTCTCCACAGTACATCGATGTTGTCGCCAGTGGTCGGCGGAAGGTGCACGTGCCCGTCGACCTGGGACCGGACCGCAGCGACGCACGGATGCACGCCAAGACTGTAGGATCCTACGCAGTGCCGTAGGGGACCGCACCGCCACTTCCCAGCAAATTAGGGACACTGTTGCTCCTGGGGTATCGGCGAGGACCATTCGCAACCGTCTCCATGAAGCTGGGCTACGGTCCCGCACACCGTTAGGCCGTCTTCCGCTCACGCCCCAACATCGTGCAGCCCGCCTCCAGTGGTGTCGCGACAGGAGTGAATGGAGGGACGAATGGAGACGTGTCGTCTTCAGCGATGAGAGTCGCTTCTGCCTTGGTGCCAATGATGGTCGTATGCGTGTTTGGCGCCGTGCAGGTGAGCGCCACAATCAGGACTGCATACGACCGAGGCACACAGGGCCAACACCCGGCATCATGGTGTGGGGAGCGATCTCCTACACTGGCCGTACACCACTGGTGATCGTCGAGGGGACACTGAATAGTGCACGGTACATCCAAACCGTCATCGAACCCATCGTTCTACCATTCCTAGACCGGCAAGGGAACTTGCTGTTCCAACAGGACAATGCACGTCCGCATGTATCCCATGCCACCCAACGTGCTCTAGAAGGTGTAAGTCAACTACCCTGGCCAGCAAGATCTCCGGATCTGTCCCCCATTGAGCATGTTTGGGACTGGATGAAGCGTCGTCTCACGCGGTCTGCACGTCCAGCACGAACGCTGGTCCAGCTGAGGCGCCAGGTGGAAATGGCATGGCAAGCCGTTCCACAGGACTACATCCAGCATCTCTACGATCGTCTCCATGGGAGAATAGCAGCCTGCATTGCTGCGAAAGGTGGATATACACTGTACTAGTGCCGACATTGTGCATGCTCTGTTGCCTGTGTCAATGTGCCTGTGGTTCTGTCAGTCTGATCATGTGATGTATCTGACCCCAGCAATGTGTCAATAAAGTTTCCCCTTCCTGGGACAGTGAATTCACGGTGTTCTTATTTCAATTTCCAGGAGTGTACTTTCCCGATAAGATTACAGGTCTTGCATTCAGTCCCACGCACTTACGCTGTTGCGTAAGTATTATGTTTCTTTATAACTTATCGTTCCATTTAGCTAAATGTTATTGCAGTCACTAAATCCAAAATATAATATCTATTCACCAAACCTTTCACGGGATCGTAGGGTAAAAATTATTGCCCTCTTTTCATGTCATCCCTTCTTAGTAAAAGGACAGATATAAACTGGCGAAACACGCGAGGGAGGAAGAAAGACATTTACAGTGTACAGAAGTAATCCGGTTCTGCCAACTAAAATTTCAGAGGAAGTCTACGGAGCGACAGTTCGTGTGATTTGTCACGCGTACCGCGCGGTGGTAACAGTGCGGCCGCGAGTGCGTCCTCGTGCGACACCGACGAAGATCCTAGACGGTAGACGAGAAGCGTTAATTTACCCATATTGTAGTTAAATTGTTTCAGATCAGCGTACGTCTCACGAAATTAAAGAAATTATAGTTTTTATTTTACAAAATACCTTTTTACATACTCTGGAGCGATGTTTCTCTTCGTCTGCTCACTACGCCAGGAATGGAAAAACTGTTAAAACAATACAGGTAGTATTTCGTCACCTAACCAAAATGGCTTACCGAGCAAAACGGTCCTACCAGGTAGGAAAAACTGTAACACAAAATAAATGAATGAAATAAGGGGCAGACACCCGCAGGTGGTAATATGCTGCGAATACGTGTCTTGTCACCTATCTTTGTGAACTAAATATTGCTGCGTGCTGCATGTCGTTCACCGCCGTGTCCGTCTATACTCTCTGGAAAGCGACGAGTTCGATTCCCTTCTCCCGCAGTCGTTTGAGATATGTAATTTCTGGAATTGGGACGTACGAATGAAGTATTTTAATTTACTACTACACTGTATGAACCAGGGCCATTCATCTATTATAGCCGATCGATCGCGAAATAGGAATCTCAGTGAAAATACGGTGAAGCTGTGCAGAGATGCGTTAGGCTGTGTAGAATGAGTCCGCAGCTCGTGGTCGTGCGGTAGCGCTTTCGCTTCCCGCGCCCGGGTTCCCGGGTTCGATTCCCGGCGGGGTCAGGGATTTTCTCTGCCTCGTGATGACTGGGTGTTGTGTGATGTCCTTGGGTCAGTTAGGTTTAAGTAGCTCTAAGTTCTAGGGGACTGATGACCATAGATGTAAGTCCCATAGTGCTCACAGCCATTTGAACATTTTTTTTGTGTAGAGTGTTCGTCGTTCAAGTCGCATCTGTCCTCGCTGTTCTGAGAGCATGGTGAGTATTTAAAAATCCATAGAAAATAATGACTCCCGTAATGTATGGGTGCCTGTCGAGAGATTTCACATGAATTCATGCAACCTCACATAACACAAGTCATGCATTTCCTTCTTCGTGACGGTTCTCGGCCCCACACTGCACGGGCAATGAGGTCACTCCTGCAGCGTTTTCGATGGGAACTGTTTGACCACCCACCATACGGCCCGCACTTGGACCCCTCCGATTTTCATCTCTGCACAGATGAACCGATAGCTATGAAGACAACGGTTTGGCACAGACAAATGAGCTGAAGACCAACGTACAGAATTGTTGGAAAGCGCAGGCGGCTGTCTTCTATGACGAGGGTATTGGGAAGTTGGTACAACGCTACGACAAATGTCTATGTAGGAGCGGCGAGTACGTAAAGGAATAGCTGGGAGGTGTAGCTAACTCTTGCGAATAAAACATTTTTTATTTGTTCTGTGGTTTCCTGTTCGCAACCGATCGGACCTTAATAAAAAGCCCTTGCATGAATAGATAGACGCGGTTCTAGGCGCGCAGTCCGGAACCGTGCGGCTGCTACGGTCGCAGGTTCGAATCCTGCCTCGGGCATGGATGTGTATGATGTCCTTAGGTTAGTTAGGTTTAAGTAGTTCTAAGTTCTAGGGGACTAATGACCATAGCAGTTGAGTCCCATAGTCCTCAGAGCCATTTTTTATATAGAGAGAACCACTTTCTGCCGAGCTTGTCAGCTCAACTCCGTCTGTACATTCGAGTTAGCTTAATAAAATTGCTTTCAGTATGATGCGTGAGTTCTTGCTTACGATCCTGCCACCATAAATTGTACCTAGTACCTGATCCCGGGTTCCAGGTGACATTGCATAAAGAAAGTGCTGGAACAAAGAGAAGCGAATATTTTTAGAGCCCTTATTTGTTAATTACTTTGCATGGTTCCAATTGAAACTGAGACTTCAATGTTGCATACTGACTTTAAAATTTTATTACATTGACATAAAAGTTATAGCTTATGATTGTAAAGTCCCACTGATACTGCCGGTGACAGAAGTCTTTCCATTGAGTCCCGTGTCATTTGGTCACATCTTCGGAGTCAGTGACATTGTGAGGTACAGTCGTTGGTCTGAGGCTTGTTGGTGCTCCCTCCATCTGATTATCCAGGGAAAACGATCATCACTTTTTGTCCCGAGCCTGGATCAATTGACCGTATATTGTAATAGTAGGTACCAGTGTTAATTTTGTAATCCTGTAATTTTATCATGTTGTATTCAAGTAGTGATTATGTAACTGAGGTCAGCAATCTGTCTACATTAATAATAAATCTATAAAACTGTCCTGTATGTCTATGTATCTGTTTGAACACGCTTATCCAAAATTACTAGACGAATTTTCATGGGGTCTTTGCATGTGGTTCAAATGGTTCAAATGGCTCTGAGCACTATGGGACTCAACTGCGGAGGTCATTAGTCCCCTAGAACTTAGAACTAGCTAAACCTAACTAATCTAAGGACATCACAAACATCCATGCCCGAGGCAGGATTCGAACCTGCGACCGTAGCGGTCTTGCGGTTCCAGACTGCAGCGCCTTTAACCGCACGGCCACTTCGGCCGGCCTTTGCATGTGAATTGAGTGTAGCTTAAGGTACCGAACGGTATTTGTTTTGCGCGACTGCTACCGTCGCAGGTTCGAATCCTGCCTCGGGCATGGATGTGTGTGATGTCCTTAGGTTAGTTAGGTTTAAGTAGTTCTAAGTTCTAAGGGACTGATCACCACAGATGTTAAGTCCCATAGTGCTCAGAGCCATTTGGACCATTTTTTTTTTTTTTGGTATTTGTTTCACCAAAATCGGATCAAGAAAAAAAAGATATTGTGATTAAAAGTTTTATCCATACAAATTTTATAAATAGGAAAGTAATTCGGTTCCTTAAGCTTTCACTGTTAACTCACTAAACCGATTTCGATGATATTTGTTATGGAGACAGCTTGAACACTGATGAAGAACAGAAGATACTTTATAAACTGTGTAGAACAAGATACTTACTGATTTTAAGAGTATGACACGAATTAGAGGAAAATATTTACGCTTTCAAAAAGGTATTTAAATTTAGAATTTTGATCTTCATTATATTTATGAAACTGATTTTATTGGTTGATATGCGCTACGTGATAAGATTCAAAGTAATGAATGCATAATGTACATGTTGTATAATTTATAGCTACTTCAATAGGACAACGCACAGGTGCGCACACCTGTCCATTCCCCTCTGTACTGCTCGGCAGCGACGCTGCAAATGCTGAAGCATTATGTGGTGGGACTGACTTGCAGGATGTGGAGGGGGGAGAGGGAGGGAGAGGCGCACGTCACGAGCTACACTTACATGCACAGGCAAACATGTGAGGGCAGATGATGTTATGGCACCTGCAGTAGCTTACTTACTCACCATCACTCATCATAACAAAACTACGGACATGTGAGTGCCGCCATGGGTAACAACTAGTGCCTAGATAAATTTGAGTTTGCCCGGAGTTCACTAATGGATCAAATTTTAAAACCGCTTCTCTCTATTTTTGGTATGGATTTTATATGGAATACTGTGTTGGATTTAGTTCAATATAGCGACGAGTGACCTTTCGATATGGATCTGTAGTGTTGCGGAATAGTAAAGAGTTGGAAATGTGGAATACTGTCAAAGTTTCGTTGCCTATGCTGAGAGCTAGATGCAATAGCTTAGCCAAGAGGTAAGAGGATTGCGCATGTATTGGAATGTGTCGTCATGCAGGGCAATGGCCTGGTTACACACAACAGGCGAGAAAGAATTGCTTAGCACGCGGGTTTGTGTTAGACAGAGACTTCCGTAGAGTGTAAGACAGAGGTATAGCGTCAGCTGTACTGCATTTCACAACTTCGCGTAAGTCTGTCATAACAACACGTAACTCTGTCACAAGAACACCTAAGGGGCGAGTACGACAGATAAGTCAACAGTATAAGTGGAACGAATGCGGTCATTACAAACGAGCATGACGTCAGGACGTCGCTCGTGCTTCCTTTAAATACGCCAGATTTGATAGCAACAAGGCACTCGCAGTTAGACTTGCAGTTAGATGTGTACTGGGTCGCTGCGTAGCGCTCAGCTCTGTGATCGACATGCTAATCTTTATTAAGGAGGCGTTGCAGTAAGGGCGACCCATCCATCAGCAGACATGAGAGGACAGTACCAGCTCTGGTCCTCTCTGCTGCCGCTGTCAATCATCCACCCAAGATTAACAGATATCGCGGCAGACTCGCTCGCCGCCAATTCTGACCACATCAGTGAGCCGTCGTCGAGATCGTGCGGGGCCTAGGCCCTGTGCATCTGCCGTCACAACCAGGTGAGCCGACGACGCTGGGGGACTGCAGCCCGTTCCGCCCGTCCACCGCGGACGAGCCACCAGGAGGAGCAGGGTGGGACAGAGTACACTCCGCACTACGAGAACGCCTCTCGTGCCGACAGCGCCGGGACTCCGACCTGGAGCCTCCTACGCACAGCGACCTGCTGTCCGCCGCCGAGCCGGCCGGCCAGCCAGGCGCCGCCAGTCACGCGCGGCCGAATTAAGGGCATTCCACACTACGTCACAGCACGCGGCGCTGCACTAGCAAGACTGGTGCGGCCCGGAGATGGTGTCGTCGCTACGAGTCAGTGAGGACTCGGGGAAGGTCGTTGATATCACCAGACTCAGCCCCCCAGGGGCTCAGCATTCATTTGCTGAGTACGGGCTTGGCGACCCCGGGGTCCTGAGCTGGGGACTGGTCAGCGCCGCCAGTCTCCTGTCACCGTAACCCCCGGACATGTTTCAGCGACCACCGCATGGCGCGGCGGTGGAATGTTGTGTGCTGCGGGGAATGGTAATCTTGGCTTGACCGCCTGGATTGCGAGGAAGGTAAACCTCTATAAAAACCCCTCAATATTACGGTGTGCTGCGCGCCTATAAGATGCATGGCTGTTGGGGTGGAACAGTCGCAAGCGGGCAACCTCTGGGGCACCTGCCGCGCCCCAGTTGTATAAGGCTTACCTAGGCACGCAGGACTCTGTCTAGGTGGACTTCTAGTTCCCTAGCTGCTCGTGGGACCGAGATGGAACCCTCGAACTTTTATTCTTCTCCTGCCAGCGGAAAGGGTGGACCGCTGGTGGGTTCTAACACCCAATCCAACAAGAGGGCTCGTGTAGCCAGTCCTCCTGATTCAGGTAGTAGTAACAGAACGCATGCTGCTTCGCAGAATGTGTTTTTCATAATTAAAAGAAAAGATGGGAGTTTTGAAAAAGTTTCGCCATTTTATATACAGAAGGGCTTAGAAGGTATTGCTGGGACATTAAAATCTGTAAAGCGCTTGCGAAATGGCACCTTGTTGGTTGAAACATCTAGCTTCCAGCAAGTCCAGAACCTTCAGATGGCACAATTTCTTGGAGAGTTTGCGATAGAGACTGAATTTCACAAAATGGTTCAAATGGCTCTGAGCACTATGGGACTCAACTTCTGAGGTCATTAGTCCCCTAGAACTTAGAACTAATTAAACCTAACTAACCTAAGGACATCACAAACATCCATGCTCGAGGCAGGATTCGAACCTGCGACCGTAGCGGTCTTGCGGTTCCAGACTGCAGTGCCTTTAACCGCACGGCCACTTCGGCCGGCCGAATTTCACAGCACCTTGAACTACAGCAAGGGTGTTGTGACTTGCAGAGATCTCGTTGACATTCCCCAAGACGAACTGAAGGCTGAATGGTCCCGGGAAGAATTGTCGACGTGCAACACATTATGAAATGGGTGGATGGTGCTCTCATAAAGACTGACTCATTTATCCTTACATTTAACACCACCAAATTGCCAGAGCATGTGAAGGCAGGTTTCCTACGTCTCAGTGTACGGCCTTATTACCCCAACCCCTTGCGGTGTTTTAGATGCCAACACTTTGGACACACTACTCTCGGCTGTAGAGGGGAAGCCACTTGCGGGATTTGTGGTAAAGCCGCCCATGAGGGAGTTGGTTGCTCCTCTCCTCCCAAGTGTGTCAACTGCTCTGGGGATCACCCTGTGTGGAGTAGGAAATGCAGAGTTTTCCTTGAGGAACGGAAGATCCAGGAACTAAAAACTACAAAACGCATCCCGTATGGTGAGGCGAAGAAAATCTATGCAGCCGCCCACGTTCGCTGCTTCCTTTTCTTCCGTTCTCAAACAACCAGTCTTGAAAACCGATGCCGCTACACAAACGGAGGTTCCTACTGTCAGCACTAGCACCTGCACTTGTCAAAGAACGTGTGCTGCTGCCGTTCCTGTGAAGCCTGCTGCTCCCCCCCGGCCTTCTGACCAGGCCGTGGTAGCTGACATCATGGAACTTCCTGCCCCTTCCCGGGTCCAGTCTTGTGCACTGCCCAGCGCTGCTACACCCCCTACTGCTTCTGAGGTTTTGGCTCCAATGCCACCTCAGGCCAGAACATCGAAGCCAAAGACAAAGGTGAAGACTCGCCCACTAAAGGAGACTGCAGTTATACAGTCTCCTGATGTGGATGTCATTCTCCCTGCCGTCTCTCTCGACTCCTCTTCTGAGGCGATGAAGGTTGATGTCAGACTGGGGCGATCATCTCGCCCCAAAACTGAGCCTCCACCTGTTGTGGGCTCTCCTCCCCAACAGAAAGTGAGAATGAAGGTACTACCACCCTGATACATGGCTCCCATTATACAGTGGAACATGAATGGATTCCGGGCACATGTGGAGCAACTGAACCTCCTAGCACGGCAACGCCCCCTGTGCTTGTGTTTACAGGAAACACATTTAAAACGATCTAATGCTCCTGTACTAAGGGGCTATACGTCATATCGCAAAGATGACCTGACTGGAGAAAGGGCCAAAGGCGGAGTCGCTGTGTTTGTCAATAATGACAACCACTCCTCTGCTCTCCCCCTGGATACTGACCTGCAAGCAGTTGCAGTTGAAATTCATTCACCTCGGAGGCTTACCGTTTGCTCCCTTTATTTACCCCCTCTGGATGCAATGACCTTAGACGCTCTCACAGATCTTATCGACCAACTCCCTCGCCCATTTCTCCTCCTAGGAGACTTCAATGCCCATCATGTCCTGTGGGGCTCCAATTCTCTTTGCGCTCGAGGTCTAATTTTGGAGAGCCTCCTAACATCTCAAGTGTTGTGCATCCTCAACACAGGTACTACGACTCATTTCTCTACTGCTACAGGGTCATTCTCAGCCATTGACCTATCTTTCTGCTCTCCAACCCTCACCGACTCTGTTCACTGGGAGGTCATTGACGACCTTCATTCCAGCGATCACTTCCCTATCCGCATTCATCTCCTGGATGGTGTATCGCTGGAGCAGCGGCCACCATCGTGGATGATTGGCAGGGCTAACTGGCCACTGTTCACTCGGTTGGCTGTCTTTAACCGCCACAATAACGTACAGGAATGGGTGGATCACATCACGCTTGTGGTCCATCATGCTGCTGACCTGTCCATACCACAGTCTTCTGACACTCTTAAGTGGCGCCTTGTGCCTTGGTGGACAGAAGAGTGCCGTTCAGCCATCCGGGACAGGCGTGCGGCTCTTCGCCGATTTAAATGCCGCCCAACAGCGGTCAGTCTTATCGCCTTTCGAATCGCGAGGGCCAGGGCACGCCGAGTCATTAAAGAGAGCAAGAAAAGGTCATGGCAGGAGTTCCTGGACTCCATCAGCCGTTCCACTTGTTCCACAAGAGTATGGGAAGCCATCCGGTGGATTTCCGTTAAACATAGCCGTTTACCAATAGCTGCTGTCCTGAACCAGGGATGCCTCCAAACGACACGCAGAGCCATTGCTCAGACGCTGGCAGAGCATTTTGCACAAAGTACTGCCACTGAAAATCAGGATCCAGCGTTTCGTCGCTACCGTGCGACTGTCGAAAGAGCGACCTTGGACTTTCGGTCGAACAGTTCTGAGGCCTACAATTCCCCTTTCTCCATGTGGGAACTTGAATCGGCACTTACTGAGACTTCTGACACTGCACCAGGTTACGACCGCATCCGGTACGCCATGCTTCGACATCTGCCAGCGGCGTCAAAGGAAATCCTCCTCGAATGTTTTAATCTCATATGGCAGACAGGAGTGTTCCCCACCTCGTGGAGGAAGGCAATTCTCATCCCTCTCCTCAAACCAGGAAAGGACCGCACATGTCCCGGTAGTTATCGTAGTATCGCCTTGGCAAGCTGTGTCGGAAAGACCCTGGAGCGGATGGTTAACCGGCGTCTGGTATGGCTGTTAGAGATCAGACAGCTCCTTAGCCGCTTTCATTGTGGATTCCGAGAATTTCGGTCCACGGTCGACAACCTGACCCTCCTAGAGGCGGCTATTCAGCAGGCTTTTCTCCGTCAGCATCACTGTATCGGTATCTTCTTTGATATCAGTAAGGCATATGATACTACTTGGAGACACTGTATTCTTGCACAAATGCATCAATGGGGCTTTCGTGGCCGTCTCCCGATTTTCATTCGGTCCTTCCTGTCTCAGCGGTTTTTTCGGACCCGCGTTGGTATCACACTGTCTGATCGCTTTGAGCAAGAGAACGGTGTCCCCCAGGGCAGTGTTTTAAGCGTTACCCTCTTTGCCATAGCCATCAATAGTATAACGTCTACAGTGATGAGTCCAGTACAGTGCTCCTTATTTGTGGACGACTTTGCTGTTTTCTGTTCCTCCTCCAGTGTTGCAACCGTGAGCCGTCAGTTGCAGCTAACAGTGCGGCGGTTAGAGGAGTGGGCTGCAAAGACGGGTTTTCGGTTTTCTGCCGAAAAGTGTGTTTGTGTTCATTTTAATCGTTCTCGTCATCTTTTTACTTTGCCTGCCTTGCATATGGGGGATACTGTACTACATTTTAGAGACACAGTGCGGTTTCTGGGCCTAATTCTTGATTCCAGGTTGTCATGGCTGCCACACCTACGTGACTTGAAAGCCAGAACGCTGAAGGCACTGAACATCCTCAAGTGCCTCAGCCACAGGTCTTGGGGCGCGGACAGGGCGCGTCTCCTACAGTTTTATGGAGCTTTTGTGCGTTCACGGCTGGACTATGGGTGCACGGTATATGAGTCAGCGAGGCCATCTTATTTGCGGATCCTTGACGCTGTTCACCATGCTGGGATCCGTCTGGCCACGGGTGCTTATCGGACCAGTCCCGTACCCAGCCTCTGTGCTGAGTCTGGCGAACAGCCACTTACCATCCGCCGACGGCTCCTGCTGGTGCGCCAGGCTTGTAAGTTTCTTGCAGATCCCAGATCGCCTGCTCACCATCTTGTTGCCCACCCACCTCTGGACCGCCTTTTTTCCCGCCGTCCCCGGGCTACGTTGCCATTTGGGATCCGTGTGCAACGTGTACTAGAGTCCCTCGGTGTGGAGTCTGTACAACCCCAAATCCAAGGTTTTAACCTCCTGCCACCCTGGCTACTGAAGAGGCCCGGAGTGATTTTAGATTTATTGCAGTACAAGAGAAATTGCACTCCTGCCACCGTTTTTAATGCAGCATTTTCTGCCATTTTATCTGAGCACCACGACTATGTAGCTGTTTTTACAGATGGGTCGAAACAAGGGGATTCTGTTGGTTGCTCAGTTGTTTTTCCATATCGTGTCCTCAAGGTCCGACTGCCTCAGACTTTTACTGTCTTTGATGCAGAATTGTTTGCGATCTTGCGGGCACTGGAGCACATGAGACATTCTTCCTCTCCTAAATTTCTTGTCTGTTCCGATTCACTCAGTGCCCTTCACTCATTGCAACCTTTGTATCCGGCAGACAAAATTGTCCAGACCATCCAGGATGCCCTCCTCCGACTACAGCGACTGGGGAAGGTTGTAGCTTTCTGCTGGGTTCCGGGGCATGTTGGCATTACTGGGAATGAAAGGGCAAATCTCGCAGCCAAGGAGGCGTGTCTCGCCCCACAAGTATCTCAGTGTGCTATCCCCTTGCACGCACTCACCTCGCTGTTGAGCTCACGGGTCATGCGTTGGTGGGAGGATGAGTGGCTGGAAGTGACTGACAATAAGCTCCGTATAGTCAAGCCCACAACGCGTGTGTGGTGTACTTCCTTTCAGCCCCATCGACGGGACGAGGTTCTCCTCACTCGGCTTCGAATAGGCTTCAGCCCTATGACGCATGGCTTCCTGCTCCGGCGAGAGGACCCTCCAATGTGTGGTGCTTGCGGCGTCCAGGTCACTGTGCGCCACGTTTTATTGGATTGCTTTTTATTTTCTGACCAGCGGCTCGCGGCTGACTTGCCAGCGGACCTGCCATCTCTTTTAGGCAATACTCGGACGAATGTGGTTAAAGTTTTAAAGTTCTGTGCCCTGTCAAATGTTTTTACAAAGATTTTTAGGGAGAGGATTTTAATTTGCTCACTGTGTGACAAGCTCGCCCATATTATATGTAAGTGGCCAGCCAATAACAATTTCCTGTGACATTCTTGTTGCTATGTTTCCCTTGACTTTCTTATGTAGCATTTTCCTTCTTTTCCTGCTTCTTTTAGTGTGTGCTTTAGTTTTCTTAGGTCTGTCCACATTCGTTCCTTTTAATGTGTGTCAGGGCGCTGACCTCGATGTTGAGCGCCCATAAGCCCCAACACACCACCACCACCACCAGACTCAGCCAGCCTGTGTTACGCGGGCCACATTGCACTCGGCTGGAATAAAGGTGTTATGAATTAATAATGCTTCTTTGGCGTTTCTGACGCGTCCACAGTCATTTCCTAGCATCCTGACAACTGGAGAGGTCACCGCTCGGCCTCCAGTCCACCGTAGGCGACCGGGACCACCGGGGCGCCTACAGATCAAAACAATGATGTATGATTATTATTGTTATCATGTCAAGAAGTAAATAAGGCGATAGTAATGACTGTGGTGGTTATGAGTATTCTACCAGTAAGTTCACATCATTGTACGGACCATGCAGTTCAAAAGTTTAAAAGTGGGAAGACGTTGTTGTTATTTTTATTGGAGGGATTTGCAACTGTAAAACAGAAATTTTTCGTATTCTTAACCTAAATAAAAAGGCCGTTTCACTAAAACCGTAAGAAGTAATTGAAAATCAATGTTCTCCCACTCGCAGCATTCTTCGATTCTATCAGAAATACCACATGGGTGAGCAGGTAGTCCTTCACTTCCAGCTATTTGTCTTCCGAGTAACATATGGTCCTTTCCCTCAACAGTCATATGACTGAAAGTATTGCAACACAAGATTCTCACCTACTGGCCTTCTTGGCTGCTGTATCTATCGAGTTGTTTTCCCAATCCCTCCAGTGGCTCACAAGGACTCCTCCAACTTCATAGTTGAAGGGAGTCTGTGAAACCTGTAAGTGTTCCACCATTGCGTATACAAGTTCTTTTATGATTCCTGTTACGGGCTTCTTGGGATTATTTAGAAGACTTTCCAGAGATGTAGTGTGTGGATATAAGATAAGTTTGAAGAACGGATCAGTTTCAAATTTCCCGTTTCACGGTACGTGTACAGCGGATAAAGTGAGTTCTGACCTGTATGCCTTGCAGGAGCTGCCCTACCTGACAATCCTGCTGTGAGTCCAGCATGGCGTATCTTCGACACACGCTTTCATGCGCACAGACCATGGTGGTGCACGCCTTTGCGGCAACACGGTAATCCCTCCTGGTTCTGGGACGTTTCACAGACGTTTAGAGCTCGTGTTGATGTCTCCATGACGGTTCAGTCCAAATTCTGTAGAAAAATATGGGTAAAATAAAATTTAAACTGCAATCACGGATTCGGGTTCCTCATACAATTACGAATTCAGTGGTAGTAGATCCAGGGCTGCTCACCCTTTCATTAAAAAGACGTTGAATTTAATCCGCTTGAATGTGCGACATACCTTCACTCATCCTCATAATTATGATGATTCTTCTTAAAGTAGTCGCCCATGAATACGATGCACTTGCCCCAGCGTTTCTGCCAGTCTTCAAATACATGCTGAAAGCCATTTTTTGAGAGGTCCTTCAAAATCGCCTCCGCAGCCTTCAACACTGCTTCTGATGATTGATAATGCCTCCCACGAAGGCGTTTCTTCATGTTATGGAATAGAAAAAAGTCACATGGGGCTAAATCCGGATTATAGGGAGGGTGAGGGATGCACTTCACGTTGATTTTTGCAATATACTCTAGATACTCTGCAACAGCATTGGCAATATGCAGCAGCGCAAGTGGCTTTTGCGCCTGATATGGACTGGGAATGTTTTCAGGACATCCCTGTAGTATTATCCAGTTAGTGATGTGTGTGCAGGTACTACATGCCGATAAACCATTTCATGAATATCAAAGAATGAAACGACCATAACTTTCCCAGCAGAAGCAACCACTTTTTCTTTTTTGGGGGTAGGTGATGGAGATTTCCACACTGAGCTTTGCTGTTTGCTCTCAAGATCAAAATGATGTACCAAGTTTCATCAGCAGTGATTGCATTTGAAGGACACTCCGGATCTTCCTCTAACATCAACTTTAACTGCACGCAGACCAGCACGCGAATGTCCTTTTGTTCGGGAATCAACAGTCTTGGAAGCCATCGCGCACAAACACGAGTCGTGTGTAATTTTTCTGTCACCAGCGTGTGGGTGGCACCCAATGAAATATTAAGTGTTTCAGAAAGTGATAAATTAATTCGTCGATCCCCTCTCACAATGACATCAGCAGTGTTGATGTTTTCTTCCGTAAGAGCAGTAACTGGAGCACCGGGTCCACCTTCCTTAGAAATTGATTGTCTCCCCTCTTTATACGTTTCAAACCACCATCGAGCTGTGCTGTAGCGAAGAACAGACTCTCCATAGGCCTCCTGTAGCATTGTATAGGCTTCAGCTGAAGATTTGTTGAGACGAAAGCAGAATTTCAAAGCTGGATATTGTTCCTAGTGATAAAACTACTACGGCGTGTTTGTTGCATGTTAAGGTAACAGAATATCATAAGAATAAATTTTAGCGCGAGAAATTATGATCATAAAAATTATGATCATTCTTTAATGAACAGCCCTCGTAGTCTTGTCTCAAACCATTTATCCATCTTTCTTGAGAACAGAACTATCCAATGTCGAGGACGGAGTAATTTCTAGGCTCAACAATTTATTGAATCATAAATTCCGGAAATGACGCAGAACTGCAGAAGTTCAAGCGGCCGCTGGTTTAAAAAATCCTCGCCAAGGCGACTGGTGCGTGGAGGAACACCGATCTCTCCGAAGGTCAGACCCTCCGCGTCACCACAATAACGCCAACCCGTTCGTGGGCAGGTCGAAATGTCCCTCGGCTGAAAGCTTAAGCGACTGTCAGCATTCCCATTCGTATACTACTGGTCATTAAAATTGCTACACCAAGAAGAAATGGAGATGATAAACGGGTATTCATTGGACAAATATATTATACTAGAAGTGACTTGGGATTACATTTTCACGCAATTTGGGTGCATAAATCCTGAGAAATCAGTACCCAGAACAACCACCTCTGGTCGTAATAACGGCCTTCATACGCCTGGGCATTGAGTCAAACAGAGCTTGGATGGCGTGTACAGGTACAGCTGCCAGGCAGCTTCAAAACGATACCACAGTTCACCAAATGTAGTGACTCGCGTATTGTGACGAGCCAGTTGCTCGGCCACCATTGACCAGACGTTTTCAATTGCTGAGAGATCTGGAGAATGTGCTGGCCAGGGTAGCAGTCGAATATTTTCTGTATCCAGAACGGCCCGTACAGGACCTGCAACATGCGGCCGTGCATTATCATGCTGAAATGTAGGGTTTCGCAGGGATCGAATGAAGGGTAGAGCCACGGGTCGTAACACGTCTGAAATGTAACATCCACTGTTCAAAGTGCCGTCAATGCGAACAAGAGGTGACCGAGACGTGTAACCAATGGCACCCCATACCATCATGCCAGGTGATACGCCAGTATGGCGATGACTAATACGCGCTTCCATTGAGCGTTCACCGCGATGTCGCCAAACACGGATGCGACCACCATGATGCTGTAAACAGAACCTGGATTCATCCGAAAAAATGACGTTTCGCCATTCGTGCACCCATGTTCGTCGTTGAGTACACCATCTCAGGCGCTCCTCTCTCTGATGCAGCGTCAACCGTAACCGCAGCCATGGTCTCCGAGCTGATAGTCCATGCTTCTGAAAACGTCGTCGAACTGTCCGTGCAGATGGTTGTTGTCTTGCAAACGTCCCCATCTGTTGAATCAGGGATCTAGACGTGGCTGCACGATCCGTTACAGAAATGCGGATAAGATGCCTGTCATCTCGACTGCTAGTGATACGAGGCCGTTGGGATCCAGTACGGCGTTCCTGAACCCACCGATTCCATATTCTGATGGATCATTGGATCTCGACCAACGCGAGCAGCAATGTCGCGATACGATAAACCGCAATCGCGATAGGCTACAATCCGACCTTTATCAAAGTCGGAAACATGATGGTACGCATTTCTCCTCTTTACACGAGGCATCACAACAACGTTGACCAGGCAATTGGAAACTTTCCTCATGTCTTCACGTTGTAGGTGTCGCCACCGTCGCCAACCTTGTGTGAATGCTCTGAAAAGGTAATCATTTACATATCACAGCATCTTCTTCCTGTCGGTTAAATTTCGCGTCTGTAGCACGTCATCTTCGTGGTGTAGAAATTTTAATGGCCAGTAGTGTATTCGTAACTGGTGCCTTTTGCTCTCGGAGGAAGCGAGGATACAAAGCTACCTAGATTCGCCCTCGCGGTCTCAGTTCGTTACCGTGCTTGGTAGTCCCAGTTTGTTAGTGTGCTTGGTAGTCTCAGTTCGTTGTAGTGATTGGTAGTCTCCGTTTGTGACAATACACTGTAGGCTTTATTTCGTGACCGGTAGTCGTGCAGCAGTATCTGCCATTTTGTATCTATGTATGTATCGTACGAAATTGTTTCCATCGCCATGAAATAAACGAGTCACCTTTACGCAAAGTTTTATCAAGTCGTTATCTTTAGAACGCTCATAGCGAAGCCGACCGTGTTTAAGATGCAAATATACGGCTTGCACGGCGAGAGATCAGCCTCACGATTTTATCAGCGTTAATTCGACAGTCTTTGTCGCGCTGCCTCTGTCCGTGTGCTCGCAACGTGTTTCCACTCGTGGCTCTTTACCGTAATTTCTGATTCTAATCCTGGGGCGCATTTTTGTTAAGCTGCGTCGAAACCGTCTCCAGGGAGTGGAATAGTTACCGTTATCTCTGTATGCTTTTTATATCTCCATGTACTTTTTTGACCTGGCCCACAGCAAGCCGTTCGTGTCCTCCTGAATTGTGGATTGGCTAATTACGATCCGTTTGTATCGAAACTGCCTTTCATTTCAATGTGTTTACGAGAATATACCTGCTTTTCTTTCAGCTGTCTGCTACTGGTCTGTGGTATCCCCCTGTTCACTTCATTAACCAATTAATTTCAGTTAACAGTCGAAATACCTGCAGTATGTGAAGAAGAATCCGACGGCATTACGGTCAGGAGAGCAGCATATTATCAGTTGAGAGTCTTCTAATCTGATGTTAGGGAAGACGATGAAGGGTAGAACTTGTTTATTTCATTCATTTCGATCCCTCCGAAGCCAAAGGAACCGAGCAAACAACAGTCTGCAAACCGAAGAGCGAGAAATGCTTGTGGTAAAGAGAATGGCCTTTCCCGAAGAAACGCCTTACCTGTTCCATCACACTAAGATTCAGTTCCTGTCTTTAGCGCATTGTAAATTTCGGTGTTTCGCGTAGATTATGTCAGTTTGTTGCTTAGTTGTATTAATTATAAATTATTGCTATCCGCTCTTCCTGCATTTAGTCGAGAACACTCTCGGGTGTATTTGACCATTGCGTCGTGACTGATTTAAAAACCGTGCTGCAGAAAGACCGGTACAACTTCATGGAACAGCCCGTAGTTGCTCATAGTAACGTAGCGGGGTGAAGACAGTGGAGACTCGCCTGTTCGCTCTGTAGTCGTTGATGTAGTCTGACGAAATTGTTACATGATGGACAGGAAAACGTTCTCGATACTTGCGCTGTTCAGCTCTGCCATTATGTACCGTACCGTATGCGGAAGATCTGCAAGTGATACGATCTTCAAACGTGTATTCTATCCAACAGCTGAATTTCTGATCATGGGTACCTAATCAAAACTTTCTATTAAGTCCCTTCTACAACTCCGTAGCATCCTTTAATAGGAAACGTGGAAAACCCTGTAATGTTATGTGTGCCTCACTGATTTTTTTCTTTAACAAATTTGTGCCTGATTTTATACTGAGAAGCTCAGTAAAGTATGTAAATAACGAAAATGTAAATGTGATTAAAGAAGTACTTGAAGTGAAGTGAAGCGCAGCTGGACAGCAACAAACTCTAGCGCGCAATCCCCGCAACGATAGTATTAGAGAATCTTTGAGTATGGACTCTAAAAAAAAAGACAGTTCGTTTTATTATAAAAAAAGACTATTAATCTGTATCTTGTGGAAAGAGGACGTGTTGATAGGCCGTCGCTCAGAACGTATTGTTACATTTAATGAAAATTGATATTTTAGTGATAAAACCGAGTGAAGTATGTGTAAGAGTTGCCAAACATTTATGTATACAAAATTTCTGGAAGTGAAGAATAGAAATATCTTGTTTTTGGAAAAGGAGGTGAACTTCATTGTCGTCGTCGTCTATTGATTGACAGAATTGTAAGTGTACAAAGTTCACTAAAATAGAGGAAAAGAAATGTATTCCCTATAGTTTTCATTCAATAAGTAACAACCTCTCATAATTTCGTAATTATAGTAATTGGCTTGTGTTCTTGTACAATAGTATGGTGCTGAACTCTCACGAAAAACAGATTGCTGTTTGATCTTACTTACTTACAACAGTGGTCCCTTAGGTATGAAAAGCTACGAAAACTTGGGCTCAAAGCTATCCGCAATACGGCCAAGTAACTAACAGAGTCGTATTTTAAACCTTAAAGAACAATAACTTCCTCCAAATTGCAATACGTCACCAACTAGTGCAGAAGCTGATCATTCAAGGACGCAGCAACCAAAATTCAGGTACCAGTTACGACTTAAAGTAAAAATGTCAGTCAAAAATCAATCTCTCTCTCTCCAAACACATATATAAACATTCATAATATTATTTTAAAAAAAGGTCATTTTACATTGGCGCCCGAACAGGGATCAAAGCTTGCATCTTCACTTTCTGCTCCTGTAATGCAACATCCTTTTACGGGTAATGTGGGTATTTTTTGAGTGGCTGTTATCTCTTTGAAAAAACATAGTGAGATTGCATTTAGATTTGCACCAGCATCCAGTATTGCTATAGTTACATATCCTGCTAGTATGATTTCGGTTGTCACCTGAATTCGGTCATCTTCTTGTCTGTCTAAGTTTGTTATACTGTTGGATTGATTGAAGAGGTTTGTATGACTCCTGGGTATCAATGAGGTGAACACGCCGGCTGCCAGAATAGCTACACCAGAGTCGTCGCGTGCCAGCAGCGGTTTGAGCTGTGGATGGTGCCTCTCCCTATTTTTAAAGACATGTCCGAAAGAACAGAAACCACATACACAATTAAGACGAGGCTGGCCAGTGATCTCTTCAGGGCAGATGCAAGCCACTCTCGAACTCTTGTACAGGATTGGCAAAACGCCGTGACAGCGAGGATAGTGGGCAGGGGCGCTACGTCAGTAGTGTGTGGATAAGTTGAGAATATGGGTCTGACGGGTGGCATGCTTGGGTACCCGTGCAATTGGAAAACCGCTGTGTCCGGATGGCTTAATGGTCAGAGCATCTGCCTAGTGAGGAGGAGACCAGGCTTCGAATCCGAGTCAGGCACAAATTTTCAACTTTCGCCACTGACGTAAATTAATGGCCACTAGCAGCACATGTTATTAACTCCTTTGTGTCTTGATTCTCTCTTTCTGAGCTGGGCTAACCGCTGACGAATCCCTTCGCTTTATTCTTTTCAGCTCTTCCTCTCTCTGAGTTTATTGTTTGCTGTATTGAGTTCGGTATAGTATTTGAATTCGTCCCTTGGTTGTTGTTTATGTCTGTTCGCACTAGTTCATCAAGTCTTGGCTATTTTTGCACTTGTTTGAAATTCAGAAATAGTAGTACTTTGGCTTCCTTATGTTTTCTCCGAAGGTGCAAGATTACGAACTTAGTGGCAGCGCTACTGCATTCACATATGTCACGCTTTGTGAGAGATAAGAGATAGGGCACACAGGGGGTCGTATCAAGTAATACTTCTCAGAACAAGAAGTGGTCACGTCTGCTACTGCATCCACTACGCCGTTTGTAAGCCTGCTTAATCTCTGCAAACACTGATGTAGTGTCGTCTTCTATAAGTCTGATATTCTTACACTATTTCTATGTGCTCTGTATTACTGATGGTGACAGAAATTTTATCAAAAGCATCCGGGTACGCCTATGTAATGAGGAATTGACGGCTATATGTTACAACAGGGCCGGCCGCGGTGGTCTAGCGGTTCTAGGCGCTCAGTCCGGAACGGCGCGACTGTTACGGTCGCAGGTTCGAATCCTGCCTCGGGCATGGATGTGTGTGATGTACTTAGGTTGGTTAGGTTTAAGTAGTTCTAAGTTCTAGGGGACTGAAGACCACAGATGTTAAGTCCCTTAGTGCTCAGAGCCATTTGAACCATTGTTACAATAGGCGAACCTATCGGTATAAAACTAGGCGGGGAGTACTGTTTTGCCAGTAGAGAAGCAGTAGCAACAGATGGGTTCTATGAGGAGAGCTTAGTGACTTCGAATGTCGAGTAGTAACTCCATCCATCTGAATAATAAATCCGTCAGGAAAATTTCAACCGTTCTAAAGCTACCAAAGTCTACTGTTGGTGATACGATTGTGAAGTGGAAAGGAGACAAACCTCATGTACTGAGGGATCGTCGGGCGTTGCAGAGAGTGGTTGCACAAAATTGCAGGAAATCAGCGGAAGAAATCACTCTTGATTTCCAGCAGTCCAGCTAGTACACTCACTGTGCACAGGGGATTAAAAAGATTGAGACAGAATGGTCAAACAGCTCCTCTTAAGGCAGACATAAGCGACGCTTGGTACTGTATAAAGAACGATGCCACTGGAGAGTAGATGTCTGATGACTGCAAACGAGCGACTTGAAGTGAATAATCAAGCTAAAAACCGATAGAGTCGTTTGCAGTTGACGAATACCTGGAGATCGTTACCTGCCACCATCCACAGCGCCAACAGGGATCTGCGAAGGAGATTGTGTTATGGTATGAAGGTGTTTTTCTTTGTTAGGGTTTGATCCCCTTATTGCACTTAAGACAGTGTTAAAAGAGGAAGTATTTGAATACATTTGACAGCATTGTATTCTGCATACAGTAGAGGAACAATTCGGAGGCGATGATTCTACCAGAACGACTATGCATTCTGTTATGGTTCAAATGGCTCTGAGCACTATGGGACTCAACTGCTGAGGTCATTAGTCCCCTAGAACTTAGAACTAGTTAAACCTAACTAACCTAAGGACATCACAAACATCCATGCCCGAGGCAGGATTCGAACCTGCGACCGTAGCGGTCTTGCGGTTCCAGACTGCAGCGCCTTTAACCGCACGGCCACTTCGGCCGGCCATTCTGTTATAAAACAGTATCTACGGGGCAGTTGCTTGTGGGTAACAAAATTCCATAAATGAACGGATTAGAGCAGAGTTCCGAACAGAATCCAATAGAACAAATGTGTTTGGGTTGAGTTAGAACGTCGACTTTGGTCAAGATCCCAACATCTAACATACCTTCTTTGGTTCCACATCTTAAAGAAGAACGGGCTGCCAGTCCTCCACAGACAATCAGAAACCTCACTGAAAGTGTCCCCTGCGTTGTTCAAACCGTCAGAAATGCGACGGGCAGACACATCCCATACTAATGGTCACTAAAAGCTATCCGATTACTTTTGACCAGTTAGTGTGTGCTATATTATTGGTTGCAACTATTTTAGTTTTCAGTCAATAAAATTTTTGTGGGTTTGTGACCGTACTGTCAATATGTAAAACTACCGATGTTTCGGTCACTGCTGCAAGTGACCCCTTATTCTGGATGTTTTTGTTTACTGCTGAATGAGAAAACTTGGTTTCTTATATACCTGCAGACGTGGCTGTGATCTATCTCTCTCGCCTATTGCAAAATAAATCTAATGTGTGTGAATTCCTAAGGAACCAAACTGCTGAGGTCGTCGTCCCTAGACTTGGACACTACTTAAACTAACTTACGTTAAGAACAACACACACACCCATGCTAGAGGGAGGACTCATACTTCCGGCGGGTCGCCTATTGCAGCCGACATATTCATGGAAGCATTTGAAGAAACAACACTCCTGTCCGCACCATTACGCCCAGAATGTTGGCTCCAATAAGTTGATGATACCTTCGTCATTAGGCCACATAGAGAGGAAGAGCTAGGAAATTTGCGCCAACGCCTCAACCAGCAGTACAGCAGAATCCAATTCGCTATGGAGATAGAAAAGAATGGTGTGTTGCCTTTCCTCGACATGGAAGTTAACAGAAAGCCTGATGGTAAACTATGCCATAGAGTACATAGGAAACCAAACAGCACTGACAGGTACCTACGTGCCTTCTATCATCATCACTCTACGCCGAGGAAATCCACCATGCACACTTCAACCAAGAGGGCTCACGGGATCTGCGATAAGGAATATCTAAAGGGTAAACTACAAAACCTCAAGTTCACTTTTAGAGCCAGTGGTTACGGCATGAAACTAATAGATGAAACTATGGCGACAAAGAATGAAGGCAACAGAGGAGAGCAGAAGGAATCACAAAACATCGCTCTGTTACCATACGTTGAAGGTGTCACAGAACGAGTTAACAAAAGTTTCCTCCAGGCAGGCATCAAGCCGATTTTCCGAAGCAGCAACATAATAAAAGATATTCTTCGCATAATGAATGATATATTTGACAAACTAAATGCTGCTGGAGTTTACGAAATCAGGTGCGAATGTGGACTAATGTATGTAGACGAGACGGGGTGACCCATCCGCACACGGATATCTGAACACGAAAGATATATTCGACTAAGACAACACACCAAGTCAGCGGTGGCAGAACACCAGGATGAGTGCGGCAAACAGATTGCTTTTGGTGAAGCTGGCGTACTGGCGAAACCACCTCATACTTTCAGGAGGAACATTAGAGAGGCAGTAGAAATAGCCAAGCGACCCGCCAATATGAACAGAGGAGACGGCTGTCAGCAATAACAGCGTTACAGGACGACAGCTCAGGTGAAGTAATACACATAGGCGCGCGGGAGACGCAGCGGCCACAGGTAGATAGAGTACTAGTGCCGCCAGCCGGGGCTGAAAAGCAAGAAAACAACGGCCCGTCACAACTGCCGCCTGGTTTTCCACTCGCTGGTTTGCACCAATCACAAGCAGTAATGCAAACACCAACCAAAACGTCAGGTTTCCAACAACGAAAATAAATTATAAAAACACCAATAAAGAACTTTTAACATACCTCCCCTTCATCCTTAACACCGTATCAGAATTACTGTAGGTAACAGCCACGTCTGCAGTTATATAGGAAACAAAGTTTTTTCATTCAGCAATAAACAAAAACACCCTGAATAAGGTCCCTTGCAAAAGTGACCGAAACGTCGGTAGTTTTACATATTGACAATGCTGTCACAAACCCCGAAAAATTTAATGGACTGTAACAATGGCCTCTGAAGCCTACGTTTATACTTGTATTTTAGTTTTATTGTTGGCAAAACATGTCGAAAAATCATAACATTCATAAATACTCTTCTATAAAATACTCTCTTTTCTCGAGCCATTAGATTTGAAATAACAGTCAAGCTACGACGACTTCCTCCATCGCATCGAACTGCTGAAGTGCAGGAGCTTATTGAACGGGAGGATATTCGGCTAACAGACCTGCCCGCCGGTCCCGAGACTTATATCCCGTCGCTGACGTGTGAGATGCATTTCGGTGAGGTACTGCAACAAGTCCACGTGTACCAACAACCATCCAGCAGTTGTCAACCGTAATTTTGGAAGACTGCGATGCCCTACAGCCAGAACTTCTCACTAACGTTGTGGCCAGCACAGGAGGACGTCGCAGAGCATGCATTGCCGTCCACGGTGAACACATACGTTATTAAACAGTGTGCCGAAGTTTGTAATATTCGGGAGACCACCATAAAACGCGATGACTTCAGAGTAATTACTGTTTTTGAATATAAACGTAATTTCTGTTCCTCTCATTGCATATATCTTTCAGTTTCCTTCTACATCTAGATCTATAAAAAAATGGTTCAAAAGGCTCTGAGCACTATGGGACTTAACATCTATGGTCATCAGTCCCCTAGAACTTAGAACTACTTAAACCTAACTAACCTAAGGACAGCACACAGCACCCAGTCATCATGAGGCAGAGAAAATCCCTGACTCCGCCGGGAATCGAACCAGGGAACCCGGACGCGGGAAGCAAGACTACATCTATAGCTGTACTCTGCAAGCCCCTGTGGATTGCATGGGAGAGGATGCGTTCCATCGTAAAAATTACTGGAGCTTTTTCCCGTTCCATTCACGTTATCGAAGGAGGAAAGAATGACTGTTTAAATGCCTCTCAGTGTGTTGTAATTAATCTAATCCTCATGATTCCTGTGGGAACGATAGGCAGGGGGTTAAAATGTATTCCCAGAACAGTCATTTAAAACCGGATCTTGAAGGTATTGAAGTAAGCTTTCTCCGCGTTGCTTACATCGATCTGCAAGAATCTGCCAGCAGTTCTTCAGCCTCTCCGCATCACTCTACCAGCTGTTAAACAAACTTGTGACCACTCGTGCTGCCTTTCTCTGTATACTATCAATAATCCCTCCTCACATCTATTTAGTATGAGACCCACATGCTTGAGCAATATTGTGGGAGAGGTCGCAAGAGTGATATGTGAGCAATCTTCTTTGTAGTCTGATTGCATTTACCTAGCATTATAGCGGTTTCATAGCTCTACGAGTTATTACACCTGGGTATTTGTATGAACTGTGGACATCGTCAAAAACGGGTATCAACCAGAAGCAAGCGGCGGTATGTTTCCACGCCAATCGCATAAACAAATATCCACAGTCTCAATAGATTACTTACCGCCAAAAATTGAGAGGTGCCATGTTCCGTCTTCTGACGTCACTGGCAGATTTGCAACCAAAATGCTCACTACAAATTACTAGGCTTGAGAACCAAAAAGAGAACAAAAAAATGTGCTGTCAATGTGGGTGCCACACTGTCGGCCACACCGCTGTGCGGGTCCAGCTTTCACTTGGAAACGGAAATTCCACAGTGACTGCCGATACGGATCACTGAGGCCCGGTGCTTATCCATTCTGCCCGCTAATACAGGGACAGTTTGAACACAAACGTCTTCTGACATAAAAGTTTTGGAAGGCGCCTCTCTGGTTTTGGGGGCGACTCAAGGTGCTTGCTATGGACACTGGCCGGCTGACGGACAATGGAGCCAGCCGGCGGCCACAGCTGTCCCCAGGTTCAAATGGTTCAAATGGCTCTGAGCACTATGGGACTTAACATCTATGGTCATCAGTCCCCTAGAACTTGGAACTACTTAAACCTAACTAACCTAAGGACATCACACAACACCCAGTCATCACGAGGCAGAGAAAATCCCTGACCCCGCCGGGAATCGAACCCGGGAAGCTGTCCCCAGGTCCCGTTTGGCCAAACAACTGACTCTCCCTCCTTGCGTGGGTCCACTTTCAGTGAAAGAGCCGCACTGACCTCACCTACTGCGCAGACAATCCGTCCTTCTGCAAATACCTGCCTGGTCGTAGACTTCCGAAAACACTTCATGGTAACCCACCTTCCTCCGCACATAGCAGCAGTATAACAGGCTAAAGAAGTAATAGTTAAATGAAGGTAGGATCTGCAACCCCTTCATTAACCAGAGCAACTGAATGCCGACCCTCGAAGTGCACAGTCATTGTCAGGTCAAACATACCTCATCACAGTGTTCATAAGCAGACACGGTAATGACTATAATTGTGAAAGATCGTCAGTCCAAATAGACGTGCCGTCTGTCATTGTGAAATACTTTAAGCCCCTACAGTGTTATCCAATATTCGTTTGTAAATAATGTCACGGTTTTATAGATAACTCTTGTATTTCTTTCCTCGACTGGAGACACTGCCTAGCTCCAAGGTATTATTATCCCCAGCTTGCCTTTAAGTAGGGTAAGTGTTCTTTTATTTGCAGCTACTAGGAGTTCAATAGAATGAAGTGCATCAGAGGCTCGGATATCCAGATTTCTTTTTGAGTTATGGGATACGGTCACCATTATGACATAAACATGTTGTAATACCTTCAGCGCAATTTATGGAGTTTGCCAGTGTTCCTCATGGCCAGAAACGGCAGCTAACAGCGTGCCGGCACGTGTACCCAGGGGAACAGCGTAGCTATGACAAGCGAATATATCAGCATGTCATCAGGCCATGGAGGCCATTCGCGGACGTGGTCTGCCTGGGCTACTAACAACAATCGAGGTGTGGTAGAGGTAAGTTCAGTGGCACCAAACTGCTGAGGTCATCGCTCCCTAGGCTTACACACTGCTTAATCTAACTTAAACTAACTTATGCTGTGGACAACAGACACAACCACGCCCAAGGGAGGACTCGAACCTCCGACGGGGGCAGCCGCGCACAATCGAGCTGTGATACAGTTTCTATAAGAAAGCTTTAGCATTACGGCTGAGTTGAAGATAGCACACCACAAGGTGGCTAGCGGAGTATAGATGCAGACGTAGATGTCAGCTGCTAACTCGTCCCATAATAAAAACAACCGTATTTTATTACGTTCTTATTAGGTCACTTTCTTGTCTGCTCGGTACAAATCTTGCAATTGAAGTTATGTTAAGTTTACGATGAACCAGAAACTTGAAAATTTCAACACAGCTTATAACTGGACGACAAAGCAATATTAACTCGCTTTCTTGTCTGGTGTGTGGCGGAGGGTACGTTGTTTAGCTGTCTGTCTGTTTGGTGCAAATATTGCGATTGGTTTTAATGTAACTTCCCGATGAGGTGGAGACTTGAAACTTTCAACATAGCCTAGAATTGACTGACAATGCAAACTCGCTTTCTTGTATGGTGTGTGGCAGAGGGTATTGTGTACCACACCCCATTTCCCTGGTCCAGGCGCTAAGGCGGTAAGAACAACTGCTGGTAAGATTCCGTGTGAGCTTGAGTCTCTCTTATTTCTTACACTGGCTGTCTTTTCGCAAGATATACGTAGGAAAAAGAACTCAAAAGAAGAGAAACTGGAATAAATGCGAAATTTATCAAATGTCTTTATTATATAATCTCGTCCTAATGTTTGAAATCGGTCAAATTTGACACATTCAAGACTAAAGAACAGAAAATAATTAGTAAAGTGTTTTTTTAGTATAAAGCATTTTTTAAAAAGGACTAAAAGATATAAAGTAATTTCGTAATCCCATACTGATACTTCTAAAAAATTGTGCTTGTAAATTTTTGATAGCTAAAATACTTGTAAGATTTAAAACGAAAAACATGGGGCGCATGTAACAAATAATAGTAAGGAAAGTAGGAAGGTGTTGTAGTTGAGAAAAGATCACACCACAGTTCATATCATTTGCAGTGGAATAAAATCGTTAGTGATTCACTCATCAGTTATCTGCTACATGCGCCCAACGTAACTCGTTTTAAATTTTACTATTATGGTCATAGCTATTACAAATTCACAAGCACAAATTTTCACGACTATCTGTATGGCGTTAGGAATCTTTATGGGACTAGGAGAGATTATTTTTTTACTTCTTAGTCCGTTTAAAAAATGTTATAATAATTTTTTTATTGAATTTAGTGTTTTTACTTTGTTAGAACGGTGAGGAACCAGTCAGATGTGGATAGTTGAGACACTAGTAATTTAGTAGTCTGGGAAAACTCGCAGGATTGTCTAGTAATAGAGTGGCTTTATTAGAGAAACTGTCATTGGGTACAAGACTTGAAGTATTTCTCGAGGGAGAACTCGACGTCAGCTAAGATGGGACGCCTATTCCCTTAGACTGTCACAGTTTCAGTTTTAAAATAAACGAAAAATGGTATTCAAGTATCGATATTTTGACATTAGTCACTATACTTAACTACGTAATTTTGGTTAAATATCAAGTGATGCAATCTTGTTAAACTCCAACGAAACAAAATAGCTTCGTCTGAAGTACATATAAAATTTAATATTGCTGAATACTCATATACAAGAAGTGACGTGTAAATGGTAGCCAGTAAATGTATAAAAAGTAAAAAAATCAATCGAAATAGATTGTATTTTAGACATATTTTATGCGAAGTTCAAAGTCCTTGGGTAGACAGACATGATTACATGAACAACTACACAAGCCGTCACCGATATGGTACAACAGTGTGTGTGTTTTACGGAAGAGCTTCCCAGTTTTATGAAATGTGAAATATGAAAGAGAAGTCCTGTTCCGCAGAAAAAGAAAGAAACGGAAGTCCGAGGAACATCTCCGTGCGGAATTTCGTGAATATTCCACTGACTGTTACGTATTCATAGCAGTGAAATGATACGCAGGAATTCGTGTGGATAGTCGTGGTGATGGTAAAATGGAAAGGAGTACCATCGTGAGGTAATTTACTACACTGCAGACGAAGAAGGCGGAATACGAGGGAATGTGCTGTTGTAAGTGTTAGATCTTTTGTTAATGAAGCAAGTGACAAGATAAAGGAAGTTAGTAGATCATAAAATCCCAATAAAGCTGCTTGCGCATTAAATTCTGTTCATAACAAGAAGCAAAAATTATATCTTCGCCCCATTCGATATAGCTTAAATCACTTGAAAGCGGACATATGCGAATATTACAACCGGCAAGAAATTAGTACCTTTGTATCTGCGAGAGAAAATCACAATAAATTCATTGTGCGAACTTCAGTAGGTTCTTTGGATGTCAGTTTTATTTTAATTAATCGAGGACGTTATCGATGTGGTCGGCGGAAGGAAGACCTAATGCTCTGTTTAGTAAGGCTTAGTTTGATCACAGTATCTGTTGTTTTCGAATGCATCACACGATGTAACAAGTAGATCCATATGCACCGCTAGAAACCGCTGCTTGCTGTATAACCGTTTCGTCTTATTATGTTTATAATATTACCTGACGTTATTACGATTAAACAGTTTTTTCTTCTCGATATCAAACATTGTAGTAACTTACTTTCCTTAGTTATGTTTCAAACATTATAGTAACTTACTTTCAATAGTTATGTTTCAGTTTCGTATGTGTCATACGGCAGCCCCGCGACGACAAAATATTATGATTTTTAGAATGTCCTGAAATGCTGCGTAAACTGTTGTTACACACGTACATATGGTCCACCGCAGAACTTCAGAATTTATTACATATCCTCAACGGGATTAGGCGCCTATCATACCACCTGACGACAATGATCATGCATGGCGAAATAGATACTAAATAATTAATAAACCAACAACTAGGAAGCGAGATATTTAAAGTAGTAGATGAGTTTTACTACTTGTGCAGAATAGCTGATGAAGGCCGAAGTGCCGGCCGGGGTGGCCGAGCGGTTCTAGGCGCTACAGTCTGGAACCGCGTGACCGCTACGGTCGCAGGTTCGATTCCTGCCTCGGGCATGGATGTGTGTGATGTCCTTAGGTTAGTTAGGTTTAAGTAGTTCTAAGTTCTAGGGGACTGATGACCTCAGAAGTTAAGTCCCATAGTGCTCAGAGCCATTTGAACCATTTGAACTTGACATCTCGACTGCTAGTGATAAGAGGCCGTTGGGATCCAGCACGGCGTTCTGTATTACCGTCCTGAACCCACCGATTCCATATTCTGCTAACAGTCATTGGATCTCGACCAGCGCGAGCAGCAATGTCGCGATATGATAAACCGCAATCGCGATAGGCTACAATCCGACCTTTATCAAAGTCGGAAACGTTATAGTACGCATTTCTCCTCCTTACACGATGCATCACAACAACGTTTCACCAGGCAACGCCGGTCAACTGCTGTTTGTGTATGAGAAATCGGTTGAAAACTTTTCTCGTGTCAGCACGTTGTAGGTGTCACCACCGGCGCCAACCTTGTGTGAATGCTCTGAAAAGCTAATCATTTGCATATCACAGCATCTTCTTGCTGTCGGTTAAATTTCGCGTCTGTAGCACGTCATCTTCGTGGTGTAGCAATTTTAATGGCCAGTAGTGTACAAGGTATTTCTTAGTATCCTCTCTACACCCTGAGGACTTGCAGAAGACACCAAATGGGTATTATTTTGAAGAGAACATATGTCCGGGGAAGCAGATGGTTCCCATCTTGAGGGAAATGAGAAGTTTTCAGTCTTCGTCATCAGGTGCATTTAAGAACACTTAATAACGTCTACAGATAACGTCAGTAGCGTTTGATGCTTTTCAAAAGTGGTCCTGGACAATTACATGAGCAATTAAACTGTACTCAAGCTTATTAGCCAACGCCACTGGAAGGTAACGTGCCCACTGTAGTTTTGTGGTACATACCTATCGTATGAAGACAGGCAAATGGCAATTTTTTGTTTACGGTTTGTTTCACACTATAACGACACTTATTTCATAAACTTCAAACATTAAAAAATAGTTTTTATAAGCGTAACATGTTGGCCTCGGCGCTGTCCAGTTCTCTTCTTTTCCATGGCCCAAATTAATGAAAACGATATCTGTATAAATATGCAGACTACCACAAGTATCTGAAACCGGTGTAGGTTTCAAAACTATTCGTCAAATTATACTGACGCGAAACTAAATAAAAATAGCTCACGCATCAGAAAGTAAGCTGCGTCTGTGAATCGATGAATGAAATAGCGAGGCGTGGTACAGATACTGCTGCGCTGTGCGCTGAATTGGTAGGAGGAACGGTGAACGAGACCCGGATTGGACCCGCTTGGTGGATTAACGACCGTGGCTGCGCACTAGGCAGTCTGAGTGCGGCTTTTAGGTCGTTTAGGCAAACGCTGCTCCGGTCCCCAGTTTCCACCTCGGAAAATACGGTAAACAGTTGAAACACGGTATCACACAGAACAAAGATTTCCGATTTTAGTGGAGCTCATGCCCCCCCCCTCCCCGCCCCTCTCCCCGAGTACAGAAACAGGAAGGGGCATCCGGCCCGCGAAGTTAATAAAAATTTACCAAAGCTTGAGTACAACGGACCCCGTGGCAGACGGGATACGCGAATTAAAAGAAGAAGATGATATGGATAGAGATATCAATGCCACCATGGCGGTAATGGCATACTGCATTGACAAGTGAGACATCTCAGCGTATTTTAAACAAGGCTAAAATATCAGAGTCAATGCCCTAAAGCACTGCGTAGTCAAGAACACATTATAATTTTCACAGCCATATCATGAGTATCTCAGGGAAAATCCATTGACAACAGGATCAGCTGTTGAGATCAGCTTCTTGATGCCAGGGAATACCATCAGCTATTTCGATTACAGAACGATATGAGAAGTTTTTAGACTGCGATCGTAGTGACACCTACATCACTGGAAAACTGTATCCTGCTCATTGTATTACATCTCCAGGCTTGGTACGGGATGCGCTGCTGTGCTGTACTCTAGTCAAATTAGTATTTTTAACTGGAATAGAGCAACCTCAATTTTTTGGGTAAGGTATCAGATTTAATGTATCAAAAATATTACTCCATGGGTAAGCATAGCAGCTCTTCCACTGAAATGCATTATCTGAAGTTGGATTGCTTTTCAGAGTCTACAAGAATCACACAATGTATGTGACGGAATGCTTCTCCCTACATTCTTACACTCGTATATTCGTAAAACATGTGGTTGCCCCAGTAACCGAGGAAAGAGTGTTTGACGGTATGACATTCGCTACATTCTTCCTGAGACGGATATAGTTCACTAAAATGCATTGGGCGTCCCTTCAGTAGCAAGAAGGGCTCATCTGGAGAGAGGAGATTGGACACACTATGGAGCAAGCACTTGATTACTGGTACCGGGCAATATCATCGGGTTATTGCTGCGTAAGAGCACTATACAACAGATCCACACTAATACACTGTTCGATTACAGTAATAACGCATCCAATCCAATCAGAAACATCTTACTATCAATGAACACACAAGCCACCGCTTTCCCCTTACTTTCCGTGTGCCTCATTGCGAGGTGCGAACTTGTTTACTGGGTGCTATTTTCACAACTTCAGTGCTCGAGCTCTTGGGAGTGTAGCAGCACAATAGGTACTGACTCTGATGACTGCACACGGTGCGTAGCTTAATGTTTATTTCCTTGTTTCATGTTGTTGCTATTGTTGTTGTGGACTATAATGATGATGATGATGTAATACAGGAGAGACGGTGAAACCTGGTATTGGAAAATAGTCTGTTCATCTCGAACAACACCACCGACGCTGCCGAGCTTATTGTATCCGTCCGTCGAACACACTCCATTCAAAAATATCACTTGAGTTTTCTCAGTGAGGCATAGTGGAGAGATTCGTAAGATAACCGATAATGTCGACGCAAACTACCCAGCCGAGTACTGACGGGGAACGTTTTCCCCAGAGGATGCATCCGAATAATGCAAATCTGCTCAAGTATGCATTTGTAAGCTTGGATAAATAGGTACATTTTACGTGCATGGTGCAGAAAACAAAGCTTAGTATGGACACAGAAAAGGAATATCAGTGCTTAATGTACTGTCGGTGATTTTCTTAGAGGCAAAGCAGCAGTAGAGACAGAACAGGGATAGGAAAACGTATCGACTGTGTCCTTTTCAGAGCAACTACACACTACGTCACTCTGGATCTCCGGTCGACAAATTCAATCACATTCCACCTGACTGTGAGATAATGGCCTATCCACAGTTCTTACTCACCCATGATGGACACAGGAATATGCTCTCGACCCATGGACAAAAGTTGTCTTATAGTGCGCGCAAAATGTCGTGGCCGCTAGATGCACAGTTGGCTAGAGAATCGTGGGTAGGGCGGCAGAGGTGATGCGTCGCTCAGAATGCTGTAGGGGGAATGCCAAGCGCAGGAGCCTAAGCTCGAATTTTTTGTAAATAATAAGTGAGACCCCTCCACGCCCACACTTGCATGGTGACCATTCAAAATGATCTACTGTCACCTCTGCTTTCTTTAGTACCCAGAAAGAATCCCGCCGAAACTGCAGCGATTTATTTTCGCCTGGCTTGTTAACTATTTGTAGCTTTCAGATAAGCGACATAAGTCGCGAATTTTGAGTAAAACCTACACATCTGTCTGGACGCCATGTCAAAATTAGCTTCTTTTGCCAAAACATAATGGGGTTTACACTGTCACGGTTCACTAACATGTTGTGCAGAAACAATTGCGAAAGAATTCTGAAACAATGTTTATTAAATTTATTAAGTGAGGGACTGAGGAAAAGCAAAATCAGCAGACTATGAAAAAGCAAATCCTCAGTACAAAAAACCTGTAATGTCTTCACATATGTTGTTCCAAAACCCACAGCATTTCTCGTTTCACCAGCTGTCGACGGCCCTTAAAAATTACATTCTTTCACCGAAAAAGTCTGAGGTTATTGGAACAATACGGCGGATAATGAAGTTATACATAAGAACTTTATGGTAAACTACTCTCCTTTTTGCGTGCTATCATTTCGATACCTGAAACCGTTTATGAAATATGAGGAATGTTGTGTATATTTCATTCTGGTTTTATAGTTGGCTCGGCGCGACTGCAAATGAGTGTGCTTCATCAGATCAATTTTCTCCAGATTGGTGTTGGATAGACAACTCTACCCAAGTCTACAGAAAAAGTCAATATGTTAGCTAAATTTCAGACGCATCAAACATATTACGTAATATGCACCAAATGCAGAATCATAGCGACCTATATTTTTCATTGCACACTTTTCCGAATTTCGCGCAGTGTCTTATGGCAAATGGTTCAAATCACTATGGGACTTAAAAGCTGAGGTCATCAGTCCCCGAGGACTTTTTAGAACTACTGAAACCTAACCAACCTAAGGACATCACACACATCCATGCCCGAGGCAGGATACGAACCTGCCACCGTAGCGGACGCGCGGTTCCAGACTAAAGCGCCTAGAACCACTCGGCCACTCCGGCCGGCCACAGTGTCTTACTTTCACGTAAATATCGCAATACCTGTGGCCATTAACGACACCGATGGGCATATGTGACAAATAAAGCTATAAGTAATGCAAAAACGACTTTTTTTACCGAATAGTTTTTGTAAAATCGTTTGAGAAAGATTGCAGGGTGTAAGCCTCGATTCTGTCGTTGCTGACCGGCCGAAAGGTGGAAAACACTTACCGACCTCACCTTCCGAACTAACAAATGAACTCGCCCAGCGCTTTAGACGAAAACAGATCCGCGTGCATCGGCCACCGTATTCTGCGCGAGCTATAACTAATGCAGCACGGTACATTTTGATATGCGCTCGTGGTGGAGCACGAGTGCCTCAAACGAAGACAAGTCTGTTTGGAGACAGCGACAACTTCAAATGAGCTTATATTCTTATTTTATGCAATTAAATATGTCTTTTGCATCTTGGGAGGCGAAGTAATTTTGATTTTCTGGAAAATTATTCGTTTTCTATTTCAACCGAAAGAAATACTGGTATTCACTACTATCATATTTTTAACATTTATTTTGATTGGTTTACCATCAACGAGAATTCATCCAAATTTTCTGAATGTGAAGATTCATTAATTGGTTCTGCCCATTATGGGACTGAACATCTGAGGTTATCAGTCCCCTAGAACTTAGAACTGCTTAAACCTAACTAACCTAAGGACGTCACACACATCCATGCCCGAGGTAGGATTCGAACCTGCGCGGTTCCAGACTGAAGAGCATAAAATCGCTCGGCCACAGTGGCCGGCATTTATTAATTCCTACGTGCCACACATCACTTGAAGTGCTCATTTTGGCATTAAGTGTTCGGTAGTTAAGGATGTATGGAATGATTGACACTGCACGCAGGTCATAAGCAGCAGTACAATGCAGTTTCCAAGAAGAATTAACTGTCACACTGGTGCGGTAGATGTTGAACATTGTTCAAAAGGGAATGCGAAATAGAATTTATCAACTGTTTGAGAACCAATTTAGAAATCAATCAAACTCTTTTGTGCGCCACAGTCCCCACTTCACAATAGAAACGAAATAGTAGACAGAGTAGTCAATGGAGGACGGTGGCGCGCTGCAGCATAAAAGATGAAGTCGATTAAATCAGCGGGGAGAGTCCTGAGCAGTGATTTCCGGAGTCCTAAAGGAAATTTTCTTATTGATTAACTTCCAAACTGTAACACATTTTCAATTATTTCTTCTACGAAAGATCTCATATCCGTGTGATGAGACTACGACAGCTTCGTCGACTAGTGCTGCAGCCTGTGTCCTCCACTACCTCCTCTTTCGACTGCTTCTTTAATTTTCTAAAGTCAGTCTGCTGAGTGCCTTGATGTGGCCACGGTGTTTCTATTTCTCGTACAGTCTCTGTACTGCAGACCAAAACAGTGACCGGAAAACATCCAGCAAATAATTGAGGAAATAGGTTGCAAGTGCTACTCTGAGATGAAAAGGTTGGCGCAAGAGGGAGAGGAATTCGCAGCAGGCCACATCAAAAACTTAAAAGAAATCTCGTCATCTCCTGGTAACATCTACACCCAAATGTCTTAGCGTTTTGTTGTACATATTCTAATCTCAAGTTCTTCAACAAATTCATATGATTGACACTAGTGAATTGCATTTGTACTAAACCTTTGAGACGTGGTGCTTTTGAAGGTGCTAAATGTTAAATGGAATGATAAGAAAATATTATCATAGAAGGTAGTTTGAACAAAAACAAACCTACGATTATAGCATTTACAAATTTAGATGAAGCTTCTGACATGTCGTCTGAAACATGCTCTGCAAAATTGTGAAGGTATCAGAGTAAAATACATGGAGCGAAAGGTTATCTACAGTTTGTACAGAAATTAGGCTGCAGTTATAAGAATTGGAAGAGGAAAAGAGACGTAGTAGTTTACAAGGGAGTGATAAAATCTCGGTGTTGTTCAAACCGTACATTGAGAAAGAAGGAAAGGATAGCAAAAAGACTTTTCAGAGGGAATTAAAGCTCCAGGACAAACAATAAGAACCGTGAGGACTACGTTGACATCGTAATCTGGCGATGGCTATTTGGGACATCAGTTTAATGGAATAACTAGTATCTTGGAAAGAGGTGCTCCGAACATCATCAAAAGTAAACTAAAGATAATGGAGTGTAATCGAATTAGATCAGTCGACTCTGATGAAATTACATTATGATATGAGACACTAAAAATAAAAGATTGACATTCGATAGCCGAAGTAGAAAGGAAATAATATGCAGAATGGTAATGGCAGTACAAATGCAAGTGTATGAAGTCTTTTCAAGAGATATTTCACTAGAATGTAGCCTCGAACGGAAGTGAAACGTGATAATTAAACAGTGCAGACGAGAAGAGAACATAAGCTTTTGAAATGTGTTGTACAAACGTACGCTAAACATTAGATTGGTAAATACGAGTATATGTGAATTATTATGACGTGATTGGTTGCTCTGCCAGATGTTTACAAGTTCTTTCACGTAGGCGGTTAGTGCTCCCCTGGCCTGCCCCAATATATCTACCGGCTAAAGGGTCCCAACAGTTTAACGTGGAGTCCTCACCACGTATTGTTCATGGCATATCTTCACATCATTTATAGGTGAAGGCTAGCGTAGGGCAGACTGAAAATTACAGTGACAGACCGGAAATCGATGCTGCCACTTTACGGTCCCCAGGCTCGCATTTTACCATTAGACCACCAACCACGACTATTAGACGGGTAGATAGGCTAACTAATGAGGAGATTAATGACGCATCTTGACTGAAACAAGGAAGTGGGGGACGGGATAAGTCTTGACGTGGCAGGTGTAAGAACCAGCAATCCATTATTGGAGTACAGGAGACAATGTAAAGAGAGAAGGGGATAGGAAGAGACGGATGCAGATACGGCGGGGGAGGAGATGGAGAGAGAGGGAGGGAGAAATAAATAGACACAAAAGGGAGAGGAGAGGGTGGAGAATAGAGGAGGGAGAAGGTGATGGATAGGGAAAGGGGAGGAAGAAATGGACAGAGAAAGAGATGAGGGGGAGAGGAGGAAATGTACAGAGAGTGAGGGAGTAGGAGAGAGAGGAGGGAGTAGGGAATGGACAGAGGGAGAGAAGGAGGAGACGAACTGATAGGGCGTGAGGAGGAGAAGGAAGAGGAGGAGGAGGAGGAGGAGGAGGAGGAGAACTGAGGGAAAAGGAGTAGGTGGACAGAGGGGAGGAGCAGATCTCAGAGAAAAGAAAGAGGAGTAGTCAGGTAGGAATAAAGGGGGAGCGGAGAAAAAGCGATGGACAGAGGGCAGTGGAGGAGGTGATGGGGGAGAGAGATGGGGGGAGAAAATGGACAGATGGAGGGTGGAAGAGATGGGTTGAGAGGGGGGAGGTGGAGAGCGAGAGGGGAGGAGGAGATGGATAGGGAAGTGATGATGTAGAAATGGAGGAGGAGATAGATGGGAGAGGAACAGTTGGAGTGAGGCGATAGAATGAAATGGATAGAGAGAGGGGGAAGAAGGAGGTGGACTAACTGAAGATTGGAATAAAAACATACATGGGCAATGATGGGTACTCAGCTAGTATTCTATGATTCCTGCCTTTCCTTACAATCATACCCACTTTTCTGCCAGGATTCTGCATTGTGAAACACTCCTTCTAGACCAACAAATGCTGTAAAGCTGTTTCATATTTTCTGAAGTCTTCGTATCACGGCTTATCGCTAACAAAAGGATGTCTTCTGCTGACAAACCGTGGCCTAACAGCCACGTGCATTAATTCAAATTTCCTGCAGTAGGATTTCAGTCCTGCTATCAATAATAATCGTGAATAGTACCAACCAATAGAGGAAAGTTGATGACTGTCGAAACTACGCCCGCCAGTTAGACGTCATGTTACTATTTTTGGGCATTTATGAACATCCGCAAATAATTTCTGAAGAAGTGAGAAATATAGTAGTTCATCCGAATGAAATCTTTAAAGGCGAAACCAAACGCTCAACAGACTGATTGAACTGGCATGACCTAATTCTTTGATTGCACAACAGAAAAAAATTTCATAAAGTATCAATTGGGTAAGCTTGGCCGTAGTCATAGTCGTGTGTCTGACAAACAATGTCTGCATTTTTTCAAATAAAAGTCGTGTTGGCCAATGCGAATCCTGAACCGCGTGGAATAATTGTTTTGCAAAACGCGTTTCGTCCCAACTGACTAGGCTATCATCAGTGGCTATGTTAATTGATATTTTTCTACATGCGTTCTGCTCAGCTGTTGGTGAACTTGTTGTTCGGCTTGTAGCACCAAACATCATTTTCAGCGCAGGACACAAACTCTTCCACCATATTAACCTGTAAAAAAGGTACATCAAGAGACACACATGTGTCACTTCCTTCGAAACGATTGTAATCTCGAATCAATGGATCAGAGATTTCCAGATTATCCAGGTGATCCTTTAATTTGCGGGCGATACTGCTGTCCACCAAGGAGCTTGATTCGTTAACAATACTGAACATAGCACAGACGTTCAGTCTCATGTGTATGACATGCGTTTGTAGGCTTCAAGGCTGCTTTGTCAGAAAACCACCTAATTTCATATGGTTTGCTGTTTCGATGGGAAAGAATGTATGTTACCGAGCTCCGATCACAAAACTGAATGAACTTCAAAGACCTGAAATCGACAATATACCAAGAGAAATCTAAGGAAAGATGAGGGGATTACAAAATTACAACCACGCGGGATTAGCCGAGCGGTCTGGGGCGCTGCAGCATGGGCTGTGCGGCTGGTCCCGGCGGAGGTTCGAGTCCTCTCTCGGGCATGTGTGTGTGTGTTTGTCCTTAGGATAATTTAGGTTAAGCAGTGTGTAAGCTTAGGAACTGATGACCTTAGCAGTTAAGTCCCATAAGATTTCACACACATCTGAACATTTTAAACAAAATTACATAAATAAGAAACGTAGACAGACTCAAATAAACAAGAATACGAAAATAAAGCCTTCCCATAAGGATACAAAAATAATAAGCAAGTTGTTTGTGCCAATAAAAAATGAGTAATATGCCATCTCAAAATACGTAGCTTGAAGACACTCTACCTGTAACAGACCTCCCCATGACACTGTTCTACCTTGAGAAAACTTTCACGCACCTTACAGCTTACTGTCCTGGCCGTGACCTGGGCACCAGCTTCCTCTCGTACTTGCAGACGTAATTAACCCTGGCCTCTCCCGTAATCACCGTGATTCTCATTAAGATACCAATAGAAATTAAGGGAAGGCGAGGAGATTACAAAACTCCATAAGCATGAGTTGTAGACAGTCTCAAATAAACAAGGGTATGAAAAAAATCCTCAGATAAGGACGCAAGAAACTCATTTAATGTGACAGCATGAAGTCACTGTGTGCTTAAACTGGTTACTGAACAGGCAGTCGCAAATAAATCAACAGATGAAAAACGGACTCACTACTTGTCGTAATGAGACAATGAAGGCGACGGAGAAATTAACTGATGGTATGGCGTTTCTGGCTGGGAGTCAAATGGTTCAAATGGCTCTAAGCACCATGGAACTTAACATCTGAGGTCATCAGTCCCCTAGACTTAGAACTACTTAAACCTAACTACACTAAGTACATCACACACATCCATGCCCAAGGCAGGATTCGAACCTGCGACCGTAGCAGCAGCGCGGTTCCGGACTGAAGCGCCTAGAACCACTCGGTCACTGCGGCCGGCTGGGTGGGAGTACCCATCTGAGGATTTCGGCCGCCTACTGCATGTCTTTCCACCTGACACCACTTCGATGACCCGCGCCGCGATGATAATGATGAAAACAGAAATACCCAGTTCCCGAATGCAGGAAATTCCCGACGCTACCGGGAATTGCCACAGTTGGCACCAGCGCTAACCGAAGACTACGAACTCCGGACGGGGTCGTAGAAAGATATTCTCTTGTGACGCTGCGATGACAGCAGGACGCTTAACATTACCTGAGCGACAGCCCGCATGACTCGGAGGTGTGCTTACAATCGTACTTTCAAAGTATAATCGTACTATTTATTAACCGAATGGTCGCGAGAAATTGCTTAAACGGTACGCACGTCAAAGACCAGTAGCGTTCCTTAAATTGCTGAAGCTTCAGCACCCAGGAACATTGTTGCAAACCTGTCGGCTAAACTATTGGTCCATATGACCCGGAGGCAGGCTATACCAATCGTGGACTTCTTTCCAGCGTTTGAAAAAATATGGCCGTGCGGGATTAGCCGAGCGGTCTGAGGCGCTGCAATTGTGGGCTGTGCGGCTGGTCCCGGCGGAGGTTCAAGTCCTCCCGTGGGCATTGGTGTGTGTGTTTGTCCTTAGGATAATTTAGGTTAAGTAATGTGTAAGCTTAGGGACTGATGACCTTAGCAGTTAAGTGCCATAAGATTTCACACACACTCGAAAAAATATGGGCTGCTGCTCGCTTTCGGTGGTATTTAAATCACTGGCTCCCAAATAAAAGAATCGAAAGAACAAAGTGGCACTGCTTTCTACGGCCATCACTACTATGTCTTTCGTAGCAGTACAGCAAGGAGCACTCAGCAACGTAAAGCAGCCAGGCACTGACATCTCCAGATAGCCATCTTCATCCTGACAGTTTATTCCTGCCTATGAAAGCGGTGAAATAGCTACAAAAGCTTGGCTTCAACAGAAATCGTCATATTGAGGGTTATTAGTAGTTTCATAATGTAACTAAGTAGTGATTTACAGAAGTCAGGGAAAAACATCTCCGTACCTATGTACATTCATTATATACAGATGTCAAAAAGAATTATAGATTTTAAGAGGTGGTAGTAGGGACCAAAACAAGAAAAATGTTCAGTAAACATGGGCTCTAAAATGTATATATTAAGAGCTAGGAGCAATTGTTCATCTTCGTTACAGTGAAACATATCTCTTCTGCTGCGATATCTTTGCTGTTACGAAATACCTACACAGTGCAGTAAACAAATGAGTAAACAAGTGAAATGAAATGAAATGATCGTATGGCAATGTTGGCCGGATGTCCCACTCAGGTTCGGCCTCAAGTGCAAGTCTTATTTCAGTCGGCGCTACATTGGGTGACTTACGGCCTATGATGAGGATGAAATGATGCTGAGGACAACACAACACCCAGTCCAACCCGGCCGGGAACCTAACCCGGGCCCAGTGCATGGGAGGCAAGCACGTTAAGGCCCAGCTAAGCAGGCGGAAAGTAAACAAGCGAGAATATATTATTCTGTTGCTGTGAAATGGCGGCACTTCTAATGTAATCTGCAAGTGAGCCATCGCTTAAGCAGGTGTTCAATATGATGTCCATCCATAGTAAGGCATGCTTCTGTCCGACGTTTCAGAGAATCTCTGAAAATCCGTGAAAAACCCTGGGTGCTGGATTTTTTCAGCATATGAGACACGAAATGGATGGTTGCTTCCATTTGCTGGACCATAATAGATGATGTCTGCAATCGTAGAATAATATGCTATCATTATGCTGGTAAGTGCAAAGCAGGATTGACAATGTGAATGTATTTCACAAGCTTATCAAAACACAAACTGGTTCTGACAGAAATAATGTATGTGCTGCACTTACCGACAGCTATTAATACGTTTTACAGTGACAACACTAATAGGCGATTATTTTGCGCTGTATCCGTGGACGATAACAAAGTAATGTGTCCTCATTTGTTTATTGCGTTCTATAGAGCCCAAGTTTACTGGACTTTTTTCTCTTGTTTTGGTTCATACTACCACAAATGGTTCAAATGGCTCTGAGTACTATGGGACTCAACTGCTGAGGTCATCAGTCCCCTAGAACTTAGAACTACTTAAACCTAACTAACCTAAGGACATCACACTTCCATGCCCGAGGCAGGATTCGAACCTGCGACCGTAACGATCCCTACTACCACGTCTCATAATGTCGAATACTTTTTCTTTAACACTCTGTATTTATTATCACTCAGCCATCGTCATAACTCAGATAAAAGAACGATATTGCAATGACTTTGTTGTTAAGAAGACCGATGCAATGTGTCGGACACGGATAAATGCATATCAGAAGGAACAGAGTATCGTTCTTGTCAACAGCACAGAGACCGCAATATCGTATTTATACGCTGAAAGCATGCAGAGACTTTCACTTAAAATGCCCTCTCCCGTACGAGTCCAGGTTGTGATGCAGGAACGATAACGTACAGAAGTACTTATACTGCTAATGGTTATTCGTACTCACAACTGCGAATACACTTTATGTACGTATAAAAGTAATATGCACAAGTGCTAAATTCTAAATTAGCCAAGTCTCTGAAGAATTTTTAGCCTCCAGTGATTCATACTCTCTAATCTGGGTGACGATTAAGTTGTATTATCAACCCGTGATGGCTGGCATCACATTTCATGTGTAGAATTTTGACAGTCTGCATGCATTATCTGTGCTACTGAATGTAGTTTACATTCGACATCGGCTCTTTTCCGCCACTTTGGATTTCTGCTCTCTCAGCCGTTACGTAGTGTAAAAAATCGGCAACCCAGGTTGCTCTTTCAGGAAGCCGCACGAAGTAAAAAGGGCTGTCCATTTAATGGCGAAAAAATGGCCGTTATTGAGTGGCACTCGGAAAGGCGACTGCACTTCAAAAGATTTGATATCGACAGTGTGAATACGTGATTTCTCTTCAGCTTCGCCGGAAAAGAGCGAGTGTGTCCTCTCTGCGTCGACCTGGCTGTGACGGGACGTCAAAAGCTTGGAGCTGATGCCATTTGTCTCGCTTATCTATATCGAGGGCTCTTACTTTTTATTAAAAAAAAAAAAGGCACCTAACGTTTGTATAGCTGGCTCTCGCTTGTGAGAGTATGAAATAGAATGAGCGTAACAAGTGGAATGCTGTTGCGGCTTTTCAGAAAGGCATTAGCAGGGGTGGCGTCGAGTGCTCCTTTGATGCCAGCAGCGGCAGCGGCAGCGGCAGCGGCAGCGGGGCTGTTTGCAGTGGGCGGCGCTTATGGCGGGCGGCGCCGCGCCAGTAATGAGCAGCAGGCAGCAGGCAGCGGGCAGGCAGCCGCTCATCTAGGGGACAGACCGGCTGGCTGGCTGACAGCCTCGCCGCCCGCGACAGGCCGCAGCCAATTACTGCGGCCATCCGTCCAGAGCGCCCCGGGCCCAACCGAAGCGGCTGACCGCAGCGCTGTCACAAACACGGCGGCACAGTCACCGGCCTTCCGCCTGCGCGAGAGACTTTCGTTGTTGTTTTGTTTTCATCAGCCTTTCAGTTCGCTGACCCTGCATTTCACTGCTTCATAAACGGTGTGTACCAACAGTGTCATTGTTCCTTAGCAACGTACTAGCCGAGAGTGCAAAGTGTTGTTTCAACAGCACCTAAGTGAAGACAGTATCGAAATGTATTACACTACTGGCCATTAAAATTGCTACACCAGGATGATATGCAGATAATAAACGGGTATTCATTGGACAAATCTACTAGAACTGACCTGTGATTGCATTTTCACGCAATTTGGGTGCATAGATCCTGAGAATTCAGTACACGGATCAACTACCTCTGGCCGTAATAACAGCCTTGATACACCTTGGCATTGAGTCAAACACAGCTTGGATGGCGTGTACAGGTACGGCTGCCCATGCAGCTTCAACACGATACCACAGTTCATCAAGCGTAGTGACTGGCGCATTGTGACGAGCCAGTTCCACAGCCACCATTGACCAGACGTATTAATTGGTGAGACATCCGGAGAATGTGCTGGCCAGGGCAGCTGTCGAACATTTTCTGTATCCAGAAAGGCCCGTACAGGACCTGCAACATGCGGCCGTGCATTATCATGCTGAAATGTAGGGTTTCACAGGGATCGAATGAAGGGTAGAGCCACGGGTCGTAACACGTCTGAAATGTAACATCCACTGTTCAAAGTGCCGTCAATGTGAACAAGAGGTGAGTGAGACGTGTAACCAATGGCACCCCATACCATCACGCCGGGTGATACGCCAGTATGGCGATGACGAATACACGCTTCCAATGTGCGTTCACCGCGATGTCGCCAAACACGGATGCGACCATGATGATGCTGTAAACAGAACCTGGATTCATCCGAAAAAATGACGTTTTGCCATTCGTGCACCCAGGTTCGTCGTTGGGTACAACATCGCTGGCGCTCCTGTCTGTGATGAAACGCCAAGGGTAACCGCACCATGGTCTCCGAACTCATAGTCCATGCTGCTGCAAACGTCGTCGAACTGTTCCTGCAGATGGTTGTTGTCTTGCAGACGTCCCCATCTGTTGACTCAGGGATCGAGACGTGGTTGCACGATCCGTTACAGTCATGCGGATAAGATACCTGTCATCTGGACTGCTAGTGATACGAGACCGTTGGGATCCAGCACGGCGTTCCGTATTACCCTCCTCAACCCACCGATTCCATATCCTGCTAACAGTCATTGGATCTCGACCAACGCGAGCAGCAATGTCGCGATACGATAAACCGCCATCGCGATAGGTTACAATCCGACCTTTATCAAAGCCGGAAACGTGATGGTACGCATTTCTCCTCCTCACTCTAGGCATCAGAAAAACTTTTCACCAGGCAGCGCCGGTCAGCTGCTCATTGTGTACGAGAAATCGGTTGGAAACTTTCCTCATGTCAGCACGTTGTAGGTGTCGCCACCTGCGTCAATCTTGTGTGAATGCTCTGAAAAGCTAATCATTTGAATATCACAACACTTTCTTGCTGTCGGTTGAATTTCGTGGTGCAGCAATTTTAATGGCCAGTAGTATACATTTCGCTTCAAATTACTTGATAGTTGACGTCTGTCACTTGCCGCCACAGTGTTGCCACATCTGCTGCTGCCTACCCTTGGTTATAGTAGACACACGAACACGGTGGGTCACTCCACAAACGCCGTTAATGTGTAATGTTGGAAATTCTCGTCGACAACAGATTTTAACCTTCCTATTGTGAATGGGCGGGGACTACTCAAGAGGATGTCGTTATCAGGAGGAAGAAAACTGGCGTTCTACGGATCGGAGCGTGGAATGTCAGATCCCTTAATCGGGCAGGTAGGTTAGAAAATTTAAAAAGGGAAATGGATAGGTTGAAGTTAGATATAGTGGGAATTAGTGAAGTTCGGTGGCAGGAGGAACAAGACTTCTGGTCAGGTGACTACAGGGTTATAAATACAAAATCAAATAGGGGTAATGCAGGAGTAGGTTTAATAATGAATAGGAAAATAGGAATGCGGGTAAGCTACTACAAACAGCAGAGTGAACGCATTATTGTGGCCAAGATAGATACGAAGCCCACGCCTACTACAGTAGTACAAGTTTATATGCCAACTAGCTCTGCAGATGACGAAGAAATTGAAGAAATGTATGATGAAATAAAAGAAATTATTCAGATTGTGAAGGGAGACGAAAATTTAATAGTCATGGGTGACTGGAATTCGAGTGTAGGAAAAGGGAGAGAAGGAAACATAGTAGGTGAATATGGATTGGGGGACAGAAATGAAAGAGGAAGCCGCCTGGTCGAATTTTGCACAGAGCACAACATAATCATAACTAACACTTGGTTTAAGAATCATGAAAGAAGGTTGTATACATGGAAGAACCCTGGAGATACTAAAAGGTATCAGATAGATTATATAATGGTAAGACAGAGATTTAGGAACCAGGTTTTAAATTGTAAGACATTTCCAGGGGCAGATGTGGACTCTGACCACAATCTATTGGTTATGACCTGTAGATTAAAACTGAAGAAACTGCAAAAAGGTAGGAATTTAAGGAGATGGGACCTGGATAAACTAAAAGAACCAGAGGTTGTACAGAGATTCAGGGAGAGCATAAGGGAGCAATTGACAGGAATGGGGGAAATAAATACAGTAGAAGAAGAATGGGTAGCTTTGAGGGATGAAATAGTGAAGGCAGCAGAGGATCAAGTAGGTAAAAAGACGAGGGCTAGTAGAAATCCTTGGGTAACAGAAGAAATATTGAATTTAATTGATGAAAGGAGAAAATATAAAAATGCAGTAAGTGAAACAGGCAAAAAGGAATACAAACGTCTCAAAAATGAGATCGACAGGAAGTGCAAAATGGCTAAGCAGGGATGGCTAGAGGACAAATGTAAGGATGTAGAGGCCTATCTCACTAGGGGTAAGATAGATACCGCCTACAGGAAAATTAAAGAGACCTTTGGAGATAAGAGAACGACTTGTATGAATATCAAGAGCTCAGATGGAAACCCAGTTCTAAGCAAAGAAGGGAAAGCAGAAAGGTGGAAGGAGTATATAGAGGGTCTATACAAGGGCGATGTACTTGAGGACAATATTATGGAACTGGAACGGGATGTAGATGAAGATGAAATGGGAGATATGATACTGCGTGAAGAGTTTGACAGAGCACTGAAAGACCTGAGTCGAAACAAGGCCCCCGGAGTAGACAATATTCCATTGGAACTACTGACGGCCGTGGGAGAGCCAGTCCTGACAAAACTCTACCATCTGGTGAGCAAGATGTATGAAACAGGCGAAATACCCTCAGACTTCAAGAAGAATATAATAATTCCAATCCCAAAGAAAGCAGGTGTTGACAGATGTGAAAATTACCGAACTATCAGCTTAATAAGTCACAGCTGCAAAATACTAACACGAATTCTTTACAGACGAATGGAAAAACTAGTAGAAGCCAACCTCGGGGAAGATCAGTTTGGATTCCGTAAAAACACTGGAACACGTGAGGCAATACTGACCTTACGACTTATCTTAGAAGAAAGATTAAGGAAAGGCAAACCTACGTTTCTAGCATTTGTAGACTTAGAGAAAGCTTTTGACAATGTTGACTGGAATACTCTCTTTCAAATTCTAAAGGTGGCAGGGGTAAAATACAGGGAGCGAAAGGCTATTTACAATTTGTACGGAAACCAGATGGCAGTTATAAGAGTCGAGGGACATGAAAGGGAAGCAGTGGTTGGGAAGGGAGTAAGACAGGGTTGTAGCCTCTCCCCGATGTTGTTCAATCTGTATATGGAGCAAGCAGTAAAGGAAACAAAAGAAAAATTCGGAGTAGGTATTAAAATTCATGGAGAAGAAATAAAAACTTTGAGGTTCGCCGATGACATTGTAATTCTGTCAGAGACAGCAAAGGACTTGGAAGAGCAGTTGAATGGAATGGACAGTGTCTTGAAAGGAGGATATAAGATGAACATCAACAAAAGCAAAACAAGGATAATGGAATGTAGTCTAATTAAGTCGGGTGATGCTGAGGGAATTAGATTAGGAAATGAGGCACTTAAAGTAGTAAAGGAGTTTTGCTATTTGGGGAGCAAAATAACTGATGATGGTCGAAGTAGAGAGGATATAAAATGTAGGCTGGCAATGGCAAGGAAAGCGTTTCTGAAGAAGAGAAATTTGTTAACATCCAGTATTGATTTAAGTGTCAGGAAGTCATTTCTGAAAGTATTCGTATGGAGTGTAGCCATGTATGGAAGTGAAACATGGACGATAAATAGTTTGGACAAGAAGAGAATAGAAGCTTTAGAAATGTGGTGCTACAGAAGAATGCTGAAGATTAGATGGGTAGATCACATAACTAATGAGGAAGTATTGAATAGGATTGGGGAGAAGAGAAGTTTGTGGCACAACTTGACCAGAAGAAGGGATCGGTTGGTGGGACATGTTCTGAGGCATCAAGGGATCACCAATTTAGTATTGGAGGGCAGCGTGGAGGGTAAAAATCGTAGAGGGAGACCAAGAGATGAATACACTAAGCAGATTCAGAAGGATGTAGGTTGCAGTAGGTACTGGGAGATGAAAAAGCTTGCACAGGATAGAGTAGCATGGAGAGCTGCATCAAACCAGTCTCAGGACTGAAGACCACAACAACAACAACATTGTGAATGAGTCAAACTGACTCAATTTATCTACAAAAATTTTCATAAAACAGCGATTAATATTTATATTCTAACAGGACCATCGGTAATCCTCAGATGTGTAATAATTTATCTTCTCCTCAATTTTTATTTTTAAATCAAAAATAATTTGTGGGACACAAAGCTTCGGCACACTTACTGTGAATTGGTCGTTTAGACCCAGTCAGAAATTAATAAAACATTCTCGGGTTTCAAGCCGCGTCAGAGTGGTTTACTGCCCACGAGCTTTCGGCAGAGATCTCCTCTGCCATTGTCAAGTGGATGACTGTCGTGTCGTTGTCATTACCGTGCTTATATAGCTGCGCCGTCGCTCGTGACGTCACTGGTGCTCGGTCCCGCACCATATATGGTAATGTTTTGGCCGCACGACCGCCGGGCCCGCTTCATCTCCCTCAACACCGGATCCCACGCTGTACTCAGCTGCAATCCACCGTCTCTATTGAAGGTGTTGTCAGAAATTCTAATCTCCATGGCTTCGTTTCTCACGCTATCCCAGAAGCCATTAGTCCGTTTAATAATAGACGTCTCATAGAATTGAATTCGGTGTCCGTTTTCCAGAGCATGTTCTGCTACAGCTGACTTTTCGGGATAGAGCAGACAGTAACACCATTCACGTTCTATGCGGCGCTGTTCAATAGTGCGAACATCTAGCCGACATAGAACTGCCCACACCCACACGGTATCTTGTAAATTCCTGGCGTTCTGAGGCCTACATCGTCTTTCACAGATTTCATTAGTTGCCGGATCATTGCCGGAGGCCTGAAGATTGCGTCTATTTTATGCCTCTTCAGGAGCCGACTAATGTTCCCTCTTGTCGAACCACAGGGAAGATTAGTCGGCTCCAATAAAGACGTAGAATGTTAATAACGTTGATCTTATTTAAAAAAGATTTAAGAACTACTGCATTAAAATTCAGAGGCATTACTTCTCAGCACACCGTCGTACATTCACAACAGAAACATCGCATTAATGCATTGTAACACTCCTAGTACTGGTTGTTGTTGTTGTGGTCTTCAGTCCTGAGACTGGCTTGAGGCAGCTCTCCATGCTACTCTATTCTGAGCAAGCTTCTTCATCTCCCAGTACCTACTACAACTTACATCCTTCTGAATCTGCTTAGTGAATTCATCTCTTGGTCTCCCTCTACGATTTTTACCTTCCGCGCTGCCCTCCAATAATGAATTGGTGATCCCTTGATGCCTCAGAACATGTCCTACGAACCGAACCTTTCTTCTAGTTAAGTTGTGCCACAAACTCGTGTCCTCCCCAATTCTATTCAATACCTCCTCATTAGTTATGTGACCTACCCATCTAATCTTCAGCATTCTTCTGTAGCACCACATTTCGAAAGCTTCTATTCTCTTCTTGTTCAAATTATTTATCGTCCATGTTTCACTTCCATACATGGCTACACTCCATACAAATGCTATCAGAAACGACTTCCTGACACTTAAGTCTATACTCGATGTTAACAAATTTATCTTCTTCAGAAACGCTTTCCCTGCCATTACCAGTCTACATTTTATATCCTCTCGACTTCGACCATCATCAATTATTTTGCTCCCCAAATAGCCAAACTCCTTTACTACTTTAAGTGTCTCATTTCCTAATCTAATTCCCTCAGCATCACCCGACTTAATTCGATTGCATTCCATTATCCTCGTTTTGCTTTTGTTGATGTTCATCTCATGTCCTCCTTTCAAGACACTGTCCATTCCGCTCAACTGCCCTTCCAATTCCTTTGCTGTCTCTGACAGAATTACAAAGTCATCGGCGAACCTGAAAGTTTTTATTTCTTCTCCATGGATTTTAATACCTATTCCGAATTTTTCTTTTGTTTCCTTTACCTCTTGCTGAATATACAGATTGAGTAACATCTGGGAGAGGCCGAAGCCCTGTCTCACTCCCTTCGAAACCACTGCTTCCCTTTCATGTCCCTCGACTCTTATAACTGCCGTCTGATTTCTGTAAAAATTGTAAATAGCCTTTCGCTCCCTGTATTTTACCGCTGCCACCTTCAGAATCTGAAAGAGAGTATTCCAGTCAACATTGTCAAAAGCTTTCTCTAAGTCTACAAATGATAGAAGCGTAGGTTTGCCTTTCCTTGATCTATTTCCAAAGATAAGTCGCAGGGTCAGCCTCACGTGTTCCAATATTACTACGGAATCCAAACTGATCTTCCCCGAGGTCGGCTTCTACCAGTTTTACCAATCGTCTGGTAGTGGTCTCAATTCGGCGAGTTTATTCAGGCATGTCAAATTCTGCTCAAGCCACTCATAGGCGATAACACCCTGTTGACCCATCAGATTGTGGTGATGTTGGTTGCTTTGTTTCACCCGCTCCTCAAAATCGTCCCAAACATATTCCATGGAATTGAGATTAGGTGTTGTAGTGGAGCAGTCGAGGAGCGATAGGGTGTATAAGTGTTTGTCAGACTAGCAGCTCTGGCTGTTGTCATCTCGGGAGACAGGAATGTCCACTGCACACTTATTATGGAGATGTAGAAGAAAGGTGACATTTGATTACTGGAAACGTCGAATAAATATTGTGACCCAGCTTTACGGTACGAGGAACACTGCTTAAGCATGACATCAGGCGTGAGCTACATCTTCTGCATACTGCATGCGAAATGCTTCTTTGAGCCGTCGGTGCACGCGCGACGTACCCGACTCCAGATGTTCAGTGCATGTAGTTCCGTCCATAATGTGTGCTTGGAAACGGGTTGAGATGGACCTGCGTTCACTGACGGTGAAAATTCCTAACAAATTCGTATATGTCACTGACAAGGTTCAAATGGTTCAGATGGCTCTGAGCACTATGGGACTTAACATCTGAGGTCATCAGTCCCTTAGAACTACTTAAACCTAACTAACCTAAGGACATCACACACATACATGCCCGAGGCAGGATTCGAACCCGCGACCGTAGCGGTAGGGCAGTTCCAGACGGAAGAGAGTAGAACCGATCGGCCACACCGGCTGGCACTGACAAGGTGTCCCACTCTTCTCCGCCGCCTTGGATTAGGATCTTTCTAAAAGCTCATGTTCTGTGAGCTAAGCTGTGTACATTATGTCTGTTTTTGTGGTCAGGTGTGTACGCTGTTTATCACCTGCTGTCTGTTCCAGTACACAACAGACACCCGGACCTTGAGAGACTGCGACAGAACAGCGTGCGCCGTTGCAATACATGCCCTGAGACTAGTCGTTGTCGCCTTAAGCAACTACTCTCAGCTACTCTGTTGCTATGCGGTGCACGCTGTGCATTTCGATAACACAATAAGTGTGTGTTTCCGACCATTGGTTTCCTGTCTCAAAATAATCGGTTGTGGAACTATTATCACCTGTTTCAATTTGACCGAAAAGGCTTAAGGTATTCTGTAAAAAGAGGTTTTACTGTTGGACAGTCCCTTGTCTTCTCTCAGCTTTTCCATCCCTCGTTCTGTGTCTCATACCACAATATGATCTTCTCCACTCACAGTCTTTAGTTTTCCTCTATGAATTGCTGTTTATTCTCTCTATTTCTCCCTCCCTCTATGTGTGTGTATGTGTAAACAACACAACATATACTAAATGAGATATCATTATTACTATGAGCTTATTACTATGAGCTATGGAAAGACCAACTTACACAGTGTAACATAGTGTAATATACAGAAGGGAACGTCAAATTATGGGTGGATCTGCAGATGAGTAGCATTTCGCACCATGTAAAACAGGTAGAAGTAACGCTAAATAATTCAGTACTTAAGGAAAGATTGCTCAGTTGGTTTCTTACTCAGAAATCACATTGGAATGTTGACTGTTTGTGAGCAGATCGTGTTGTCTCGTGCAGCAAGCAGAAATATCTACTACCACGTGACTGAAGCGCAAGATAGTGCCCTATCGAGATGGTGTTCATTGATAGAGCTGCTCCTGTTGATATAGAACCCATGGTTCTTATGCGAATATGAAATTTATGCGTTCGGGGAGGTAGGGGGGGAGGGGGGCATTCATCAACATGCAGGATTTCAGCGACAACATGCGACTAGCGCCTGAGAGGATAAGCAATTTATTTCATTTGTTCATCATTTTGAGCTGCAGCTCATGTACCATCAGTCAAGAAGTGAACTTGCTTGCAGCAAGTCCAGTATCCATAGGCTAAGTCGAAGCGAGGACTATGGCCAGAAAGGCTGACCGCTGTCGTGTGGCAGCAGAGAGAGGCTCACCGACAGTGGTGAGTCCAGTGACAACACAGCAATGGGAGCATACTGTCTTCTCAGACCAATTTTAAGCCTGTGTACAGCATCACAATGGACGTATCCATATCTTTAGGCTCCAAGGAGAACGAACGTTCCTAGCTGCATCCGCCATCTTTGAAAGGTCCCAGAATCTGTCGTGATAGTAAGGCTTTCCACTGGATACACAATATGATCACATCTGGTTCCAACAACCTGTAATTTCTGCAACAACAGCCACATTTCCGAGTCAAGGCTGCTGACCGCGCACAATCTTCGACAGGTCCATGATGTTTCCACAAGGTATTGCAGGACTTAATGTTGCACGTGTTGTCCTGAGTTACCTCTGCAGCACATTCTTCAGACCACTCATGGAAAATGTCTGGTTCCTCCAGTTGAAGCAGCATGATATTCCCGTATCTGTCATCCAAGCTCAGTTCGACTCTATATCCAGCCATGTTAGAGCCGTGGCTGCCGCCAGAGATGACAGATCATTGTACTTAATTTCACACCCCGTACACTCCAAATAACCGACGAATTTAATCACAAATTTCGTTATTTGAATTCTCCTGGTGTTGCAATGAAACTGCGTTGAAGAAGGTCGTGGGATAGCGACATGGATATATAGAGATGCTGAAAGTATCGTCCATACGAGATGTAAACGAGCACTGCATTGACGGAGCCGTCGTTCGCACTCAAGTGACTCATGTGGAAGATTTCTGACGTGAATATGACTGCGCGACAGGATTTAACAGACTTTAAACGGGAAATGGTAGTTGGAGCTACACTATGTGACCAAAAGTATCCGGATATAGGGCTGAAAATGACTTCGTGGCGCCCTCCATCGGTAATGCTGAATAAAATATGGTGTTGGCCCACAATTAGCCTTGATGACAGCTTTCACTCTCGCAGGCATACGTTCAATCAGGTGCTGGAAGGTTTCTTGGGGAATGACATCCCATTGTTCACCGACCGCTGCACTGAGGAGAGGTGTCGATGTCGGTCGGTGAGGCCTGGCACGAAGTCGGCGTTCCAAAACAGGCCAGAGGTGTTCTATAGGATTCAGGTAAGGACTCTGTGCAGGCCAGTCCATTAAAGGGATATTATTGTCATGTAACCACTCCTCCACAGGCCGTGCATTATGAACAAGTGATCGATCTTGTTGAAAGATGCAATCGCCATCCCCGAATTGCTCGTCAACAGTGGGAAGCAAGAAGGTGCTTAAAACATCAATGCAGGCCTGTGCTGTGATAGTGCCACGCAAAACCACAAGGGGTGCAAGCCCCCTCCATGAAAAACACGACCATACCATAACACCACCGCCTCCGAATTTTACTGTTGGCATTGCACAAGCTGGCAGATGACGTTCACCGGGCATTCGCCGTACTCACACGCTGCCATCGGGTCGCCACATTGTGTACCGTGAATCGTCACGCCACACAATGTTTTTCCACTGTTCAATCGTCCAATGTTTACGCTCGTTACACCAAGCGAGGCGCCGTTTGGCATTTACCGCAGTGATGTGTGACTTATGAACAGATGCTCGACCATGAAATCCAAGTTTTATCACCTCCGCCTAATTTTCATAGTAGGCCCCTACTTGCAGTGGATCCTGATGCAGTTTGGAACTCCTGTGTGATGGTCTTGATAAATGTCTGCCTATTTACACGTTACGAGTCTCTTCAACCGTCGGCAGTCTCTGTGAGTCAACAGTCGAGGTCGGCCTGTACGTTCCGCGGAGCGCCCCATTTTGCTCTCTCAAGATGTCTAATGACTAGTGAGATCGCTAATGTGGAGTACCTGGCAGTAGATGGCAGTACAATGTACATAATATGAAAAACGTATGTTTTTTGGGGTGTCCGTATTCTTTTGATCACGTGGTGTAGACGCTTGGAACGTTAGGGAATTCAATATTCCAAGAGCCATACTGTCAATAGTGTGCCGAGAAGACCAAATTCACGTAACTATCGAGAGTAGCGCCGTTTACGTAGTCATTGCTAAGAGACAAACACCACAGCGTGAAATAATCGCAGAAATCAATCTCGGATGTACGACGAATGTTTCCATTAGGTCAATGCGGCGAAATTTGATGTTAATAGGTTAATGGCAGCAGACGATGGACGTGAGCGCTTTTAGTGACAGCACATCATCGCCGGCAGCACCTCTCCTGGGTTCGTGACCGTATCGGTTGGATCCTAGACGACTGGAAACCCATGGCTTGGTCAGACGAGTCCCGACTTCAATTGGTTAGAGCTGAAGGTACGTTTCCAAGTGTCACGCAGACCCCACGGAGCCATGAACCCAGGTTGTAAACAAGGCACTGTGCAGGCTGGTGATGGCTTTATAATGGTATGTGCTGTGTTTGCATGGAATGCACCGATCATCAATTGAAAATTGTCGTTTTTGAATACTTGGTGTCCATTTGCAGCTAGTCATGGACTTCATTTTCCCACGACATTGCGCCATGTTACCGGGTCACATTTCTTCACGAATGGTTTGAAGAACATACTGGATCATTTGAGCGTTCTGGTGGTTACGATGAAATATCAACGAAGTTAATTAAGGCATGTTCATGTGAATTAAGTACAATTCTACGTTACTTGTGTAACCAGTCAATTATAACTGGGACATTTCCTGACTGGCTAAAATATGCAGATGTTAAGCCCCTGTTCAAGAAAGGGGATAAAGAGATACAATCAAACTACAGACCGATTTCACTTCTGCCAGCATTCTCAAAAACTGTAGATAAAGTAATCTACAGGCAGCTTCTCAACCATCTGACCACAAATAACATATTATCAAGAACACAGTTTGGATTTCTGAAGGATTCTGATATCGAGAAGGCTATTTACACCTACAGTGAAAAATTACTTAATTCATTAAATAACAAATTAAAAGCAGCAGGTATTTTCTGTGATTTGTCAAAGGCATTAGAATTCTATGGTGTCACGGTAAGTGCTGCAAAATGGTTCAAGTCATACCTCGCTAACAGGAAACAAAGGGTGTCAGTGCAAGAGACTAGTGAATTAGGTCATCAATCATTATCAGAATGGGAAGAAATTACATATGGTGTGCCACAAGGATCCATCTTAGGGCCATTGACTTTTCTTGTGTGTATTAATGATCTCTCATCAGTCACACTGCCAGAAGCGGAGTTCGTTTTGTTTGCAGATGACACAAGTATTGCAATAAATAGTATGTCGAGTGTAGTTCTAGAAAGATCAGCTAATGATATTTTCATGGATACTAATAAATGGTTTAAAGCCAATTCACTGACATTAAACTTCGAAAAGACTCACTATATGCAATTCAGAACCTATAAGAGGTTTCCACCCAGCATATGCATAAAGTATGAAGAAGAGCAGATAGAAGAGGTTGACAGTCTTAAGTTCCTGGGATTACAACTTGATAATAAATTCAGTTGGGAGGAGCACATCACAGAACTGCAGAAACGCCTTAGCAAATCTGTATTTGCAATTCGAGTGTTAGCAGACATAGGCGACATAAAAATGAAAAAGCTTGCATACTTTGCCTACTTTCATTCCATAATGTCATATGGTATAATATTTTGGGGTAACTCTTCAAGTCCAACAAAAGGTTTCAGAGTCCAAAAGCGTGTAATACGTATTATTTGTGGAGTAAATTCAAGGCCGTCCTGTAGAAACCTCTTCAAAGAACTAGGTATACTAACTACTGCCTCTCAGTATATTTACTCCTTAATGAAATTTGTCCTAAATAATATATCTCTTTTTCCAACAAACAGCTCAGTTCATTCAAACAATACCAGGAACAAAAATGATCTGCACAAGGACTTAAAAGCACTTACTTTAGTTCAAAAAGGGGTCCACTACTCAGGAACACTCATCTTCAATAATTTGCCAGCAAACATAAAAAATTTAGTTACAAATAAAGATCAGTTTAAAAGGAGCCTGAAAGACTTACTAGTGGCCAACTCCTTCTACTCCATTGACGAATTTTTTAATAGAAACAAATTATGTATTGTATATACTCATACTATTAATATTGTTATTTCAGAATTTAAAAAAAAAATGACATGTTCCACATCCACGAGGATCTCCTCAGCACGGATCTATGGAACGAAAAACTAATCTAATCTAGCGAATGATTTGGCCGCCCCCTTTGCACGACATGAATCCCATCGAACATTTATGTGACATAATAGAGAGGTCTGGTCGTGCACGAACCCCTACACCCTCAACATTTATGCAGTCATGGTAATTATGGACGGCTATAGAGGTAGCATGGCTCATATTCCTGCAGGGGACTTTCTACGGCTTGTTGATTCGGTGCCACGTCGAGTTGCTGCACTACGCCTAGCATGAGGAGGTCAAACGATACGACTTTTGTCACCTGCGTGTATAATGGCCAGTAACATACAGGGCTACATTATCGACAGTACACTGGACCTCATGGCATATATGTCCACGGTCGGTGGTCGACCAGCGCCCTATGATCGATAACGAGTCGTCCATCTTGTCAGCTAGGCAGCCGTCTGCACCGATCAGCCCCGGCGCTCCAGCTTTTTGTTTGGCGCGGAAGCATGCTCCGGCGGAGGTTTTATCGCGGGCCTTTTTGCGGGGGCTCTTTGGTTCGCTGAAGAGCGGCCAGAATTCCGCCTCCGGTCCCATATCGGGTTTCCATTACACGGCTATCAGAGCGTCCGGCGACGCGTCCTTCCTGCGCCCCACCTAGTGACAAACGCACTGCTGAGCCCATTCCGAATGCGCTTACAGCTGGGCGAGAAACAGACGATAAAACACTGTTTGCTACTGCAGCGCATCTGGAGGACAGGAGAGCGTACGGAGCGCCTCGGCGCAGGTTTTTCAGAAGAAACAGAGAATAAGATGTCGCAGCTACCGCAACGCCAAAAGTGTTTCTCCTACGAGAGGATAAAACCGAAAACATTTCCCAGTCAAACCAAGGGGCTAAAAATGCGCGGCAATGTATTGTAACTGCATTTTACTCTATCTGTAGCGGTACAAATCATGTTGCACAGCCCTTACAGGATTCGTCAGAAATGCACGTGTTATTGCAAATGCGTTCTTCAAGACCCTATGCTTTTTTTGTGCGCGTTATTTAACCTCACAAGATCCTGCTGAGACAAGAAACCAATAAAAATCATATTGCTTGCAAAATGCTGGAATTTACACTGAGCAACAGATGAAACCATCACTTTTTCAAAACCCTGTAATCACCATCCATTGCAACGCGCAGGTGTGAAATTGAGTTCAAAGGTGCGCACTATCCTCCTCTCTGACGTTGAATAGAGTGGCGCCCTGCGACGTAATCCTCGGGTTCGGCGGCACATCAGGCAGCAAGGTGTTGACACATGCGACAAAAATGCCACAGCTAGGAAGTTAATGTGATGTGTAAGGTGGGTTAATGATGCCATTTTGGCGCCATACTTCACCACAATTCTGCCCATCACCACCATGGACTTCTCACATAATAAGAAGGTCGTCATAGCTCCTGTTAGACACATTTCACACATTCTCTTGACACTTCTGCGATAGGCTAGAACTGCGACACCCAACCTTGCAAGCACGCTGTTTTCTTATGAGTGGCCAAGTAGACCACTCAGGACACACACTACCGCTCGGGATTGGCACGAAAAACACACAGTGGGTTGCATAAAGGGCGTATACGAAACCACTTCTTTCCTTAGGGCATTGACTCCCTCACATTTTGCGTTTGAACAGTTCACAGTACGATGACCAATAGGAAGCACTGTGGGACTGCATCCCCAATAAACGTGATACGACCCCTTTGGAGCGCAGCGCGACCGCAATGTTTGCTCTTATCTACAGCGTGGAAGCACAAGGGATTATTAAAAATTATTCGACGAAATTTGAAAGTGATCCGTGGCAGCAAAGGATATTTATTTTCGTCCCTCCTGTTTCAAATAGTTCAAATGGCCCTAAGCATTATGGGACTTAACATTTGAGGTCATCAGTCCCCTAGACTTAGAACTACTTAATCCTAACTAACCTAAGTACATCACACACATCCATGCCAGAGTCAGGATTCGAACTTGCGACCGTAGCGGTCGCGCGGTTCCGGACTGAAGCGCCTAGAACCGCTCGGCCACAGCGGCCGGCCCCGAATAATCAGGAATTACTTTTCCACGCAGGATGGAGTACGGCCACACCGTACTGCAGACATCTTCGATTTCCTCGATACGTCGACCGAGAGCATCCCAGACAAGCTCGATGGGGTTTAGGTCTGGAGAACAGGCAAGCCAGTCCATTCACCTGATACCTTCTGTTTCAAGGTACTCCTCCACGATGGCAACTCGGTGGGGCCATGTGTTTTCATCCATCAGGAGGAAGGCACTGCACCCCTGAAAGGCGGACATACTTGTGCAAAATGACGTCCCGATACACCTGACCTGTTTCAGTTCCCCTGTCAAAGACATGCAGGGGTGTACGTGCACCAATCATAATCCCACCCCACACCATCAAACCACAACCTCCATACAGGTCCCTTTCAAGAATATTATGGGGTTGGTATCTGGTTCCTGGTTCACGCCAGATGAAAACCCTGCGGGAATCACAGTTCAGACTGTACCTGGAATCGTCCGTGTACATTACCTGGGACCACTGTTCCAATGACCATGTACTGTGTTCTTGACACCAGGCTTTACTGGCTCTCCTGTGACCAGGAGTTAGCGGAATGCACCTTGCAGGTCTCCGGGCGAATAAACCATGTCTGTTCAGTCGTCTGTAGACTATGTGTCTGGACACAACAGTTCCAGTGGCTGCGGTAAGGTCCCGAGCAAGGCTACCTGCAGTAATCCGTGGCCGTCTGCGGGTACTGATGGTGAGATATTAGTCTTCTTGTGGTGTTTTAAACTGTGGGCGTCCCGTACCGTAGCGCCTGGTCAGGTTTCTTGACTGATGGAATCGTTGCCATAGTCTTGAGATCACACTTTGTGGCACATGGAGGGCCCATACTCCGACTTCTTTGAGCCATTTTCAACACACAGTCACCATTAGCACGTCTAAAAACGTCTGTACATTTGCTCGCTGCACCGTACTCTGACAAGCACCAACACACCTCTGCGTATGTGGACTGCTGCCAGTGCCACCGTGCGACGACCGCAGGTCAAATGCACCACATGGTCATACACCGAGGCGATATAAACCCGAAAACCGACTACAAGAGCGTTGTTTCACCATATATCAGCATTATCCTTAATTTATGTGCATGAATGTACATCTTTTCATTACTGCCAAATTTAGGAATTAGAAGATTTGTATTTTTCAATGTAACTGTGCGTTTATTGTTGCAGGAAGCTCATTTGTCTTTGTGAAACCATGACTTCCACGTCTTAATACGGCATCTATGAGATACTTCGGGACGACTAAATTTGTCGACCCCAGCAACATTCATCCACCCCTTCAAGAGCCCTTTGCCGAAGTTAAGTTATCACTTCACCATCAAGTGTGGACAACTCCTGAGCACCTCATCTGCTGAAGATTATTTCGTAACATGGCGATTCCATTAAGCACTTGATTCCTGCTCACAACAGCAGAGAGCCATGTCGTGCTGATTTTCTATTAGTGACAATAATCGTCCAGATAGAAGTAGTATTTTATTCTCGTTATTGTCTCTGAATAGGCAAATTAAGTACCCAATACTCCTTCCCTGACTTTGGACAGTTGCTTCACTACGCCAGTGCCGACTACCAGATCAGATTCACAAGAAGAAAATGGATTAGCCTTCCATTTCTGTAGTTGGTAGCACATAGTATAAGAATGGAGTACATTTTATCCCGTTAACAAAATAACATGTGTATCATGTGTAACAATCGTTTCATAATCTCACAAATCGACGCAAAATGTAACTCATTATTCCATTGTAATGATTACTTTCCTTTAGCTAATTGAGGGTGGTTAATGCCGTCCGTAATACTGCTGCTTCCATGAACACTGCCGCATCTCTTTACGACAGAAAAATATTGTGATTCAGCAGTTCAAGCAAAACAGCGAGATAAAAAAGTCTATGGTAAAAAGAAACTCGTTTTGACAGCACGTTCACTTTGGTGCGTATTTACGAATATGTCACTACAAGAGAAACACTAAATGGTTCAAATGGCTCTGAGCACTATGGGACTCAACATCTGAGGTCATCAGACCCCTAGAACTTAGAACTACTTAAACCTAACTAACCTACGGACATCACACACATCCATGCCCGAGGCAGGATTCGAACCTGCGACCGTAGCGGTCGCGCGACTCCAGACTGTAGGGCCTAGAACCGCTCGGCCACCCCGGCCGGCAAGAGAAAGACTATCGCATCCACATACTGGTACGTGCAAAAGAGCTGACTTGACATTGTTCAAACAACCCAGTTTCGTTTCTTTGATACGTAAACATCACATAGCGGTACTCGAGCTGATTTCTGAATCTGATGTACCCCGGCCTAGTAAATATTTGAGTGTTTATAAAATATTAAATGGTTACGTTTGGCGGCGCTACAGACATGAAATAGCACGTGCCTGTGCGCTAGGCATGCATACAAGATTAAGCTTTACGGTCTGTTAACACAAGACAGATGCAGTATGTCAGCTATCACTGACAATATCGTTTCATGGTTGTACACCTTTGACAACGTGTTGCACACCCGCCATCGGCAGTGATTACGGTTCGTGTGCAGTTTCACTGAAGGCATACCGCGTGTTGAATGGAAGCATTTCACCCTTCATTCAGAACCGGTAAGTTGATCATATGATGTCATTTCTTATCGATAATGAATATTGATTTCTCGCACGACGTCTTTCACTGATCGACAAGAAAGCATAAGAAATAGCTTGCCTCTGCGGTACTCATCAGTCGAATCAGAATGATAGCGCATACAAAATAACAGCACTTTCGTGTTGAGGAAGATAAAAAGAGTGTGTAGCTAATGCTAGTGTAATTACTACTGCCTTCACAAGTGGCTAATTGTAATTCATCAAACGCAGTTTAACGGTCTTTGGTGACGTACACTCACAGAACTGAATGTCTTTTATCTGCGGTTTCTCACGCTCTTTTATTGAATACCGGGCTAGTTCCCAGTATTCGACTCAGAAAACACGGTATTTAAGCAGTTAACATACGATAATATTCCAAGTTTACATGGTTCTCAGACAGAATAACTGACGATTGTGTCTAGTCATGCGCTACTGTGTTGTGAAACTTCTTTTGCTGGATCACTATACCTTAAGGTAGATGTAGCCTATAAGGAAAATCTGTTACTGTCATTCAATTAAATAAAAAACAGGAAACACTTTCAGTCTTCGATAATGACCTGTTCACGGAACAATTCCCCAAGTTTTAAAGTTGATGCCGAGCGGTTCTAGGCGCTACAGTCTGGAGCCGCGCGACCGCTACGGTAGCAGGTTCGAATCCTGCCTCGGACATGGATGTGTGTGATGTCCTTAGGTTAGTTAGGTTTAAGTAGTTCTAAGTTCTAGTGGACTGATAACCTCAGCAGTTAAGTCCCATAATGCTCAGATCCATTTTTTTTTTTAAGTTGATGACTGCTTGTTGAAGCTGGAGCATCATTAGATGTAGAAACCAAAAGAAATTATTTAAAGTACAGTACTACAGGATGTACTGCCCAGAGACATGAACAAGTCTGTAGTGAAAACTTTCACAACAAGAGAGCAGTAAAAATTTACGATTTATGAGGAACTCCTTCACAGGATTCCTGCTGTCTCACTGTGAAACAAATTACAGGGATATTTGAGACAGTGCTTCAAAACTGATGCGCCTTCGTTGGGCTTCCGTCGAGTCTGGTGGTCAAATCCCTTATTACTTGTTGTAAGGTTAAACTTCAGTTGTTTCTAGTATGCGTAAATTGTTTATGTCAATTCAAAACTGAATTTTCATTTCCGACATTTAATTCCTCAACTGAAGGTACTTAGATTAGCGTTTTCTACAATATGCTGCATGATGACTCTAAAGGTTTGGCACATCCTGTGTAATTCTAGTGAGTGTGCGAACATTTTAATAAAAAACCTGATTTTTGCAGTCATGGAATCTGCAGTTACCACTCTCTACGTTACCGGTTATTGGCATAGCCACAATCAGTGTTAGTGAAGATTGCAGAGTGTTTAAAATGTTATTATATGGGCAATTTTACTGATATTTACGATCAGTATTCAGTGATGCATTCTGTCTTCCTATTGACGTACATTTATCATTCCTAATTGCCTGTGTTTGCCATTACATTACACTTACGGGGTGGCTGAGCGGTTGTAGGCGCTACAGTCTGGAACCGCGCCACCGCTACGGTCGCAGGTTCGAATCGTGCCTCGGGCATGGATGTGTGTGATGTCATTAGGTTAGCTAGTTCTAAGTTCTAGGGCACTGATGACCTCAGAAGTTAAGTCCCATAGTGCTCAGAGCCTTTTGAATCATTACACTTAGTCCTCTGTGATGTAGCTGTCTGACATACTACACAGTCCAGTCACATTACTGTGTCCACCCGTCAAAATTCTGGATAACTTCCTTTTGCAGCGCGGACGTCCAAGAAGGTTGCCGATGACTTTGTGGAAGATGCTGACAGGATTGTGGAGCCGTGACGACTCCAGTGCCGTGGCCACCCGCGTTAGGTTTCTCGGTTGAAATTTCCATGGCGCGAACATTCTGATCGAGGTGGTTCCACGGATACTCCATTCTGTTGAAATCTGGGGAGTACAGTAAACTGTTTCTGGTGTTCTTCGAACCACGCACGTACACTGCGAGCTGTGTGACATGTTGCATTGTCCTGCTGGTAGATGCCATCGCGTCGAAGAAGGAACAAACTACATGTAGGTGTATACATTTCCCCCAATGATAGATGCGTACTTGTGTTGGCCCATTGTGTCTTCCAGAATGATAAGATTACCCAAGGAGTCCCACGAAACATCCCCTAAACCACAACGATCCCTTCTCCGGCCTGTAGTCTACCGACAATTTTGGCAGGGCCTTACTCGCCAACGGCCATTTGTTTGATGAAGCATAAAACTTCATTCGTCTGAAGGTCACCTGTCGCCACTCAGTGGACGTCCGCGCACCAGACTGTTGCCGCCGAGGCCTAACGCAGCAGCGTTCGCTGAAAGGTCGTTGAGGAGACACTGTCAGAAGCCCCTTGGTTTTTGCGGACGAGCAGTTCTTCAGCCGTTTCACGTCTATTCGCCCGCACATACGGAAGGTCCACAAGCATCGCCGATACGAAATGATACTGTGTGATCAAATTGCCGATTCTGAATGGATGGTAAACTACGTCCCTTGAACAGACCGTACGTTCCAACGTGAAACTGCACATGAACCGTATTCATTGCTGCAGCCAGGGTGTGCAACATGTGGTTAAAGTTCGTTCGCCCCTGTCAAGTATGTGACCTGTGTTGCACTAGTCTTGCCTCGGCGCCGGTTTTGGAAAGGTCCATTTTGCCATGCACAGTACTCTTTAACCACGGAAACACGCGAACAGTTTACAAACTTAGCCATTCTGAAATACTTTCAACATTGGCTCGAAATCTAATGATCATGCCCTTTTGGACGTCATATAAGCTACGTTTTTGAGTGGTTATAGCACATTGACATCGAAAGTAGGTGGGGTGGCACTAACGTAACTGAACCGTGTACAAACGACTGTTTCTTGCTTCAGTCATTCCGTGCGTTTTAAGCTATTCCTAGCACCACAAAAAAGTTAGTGACTGGAGCGTGAACAGGGTAAACAATTAAGTTGAGTTCTGTTAGTCCTTGGGTTGGAAATGGCAAACGTGGTATTCCGTAATTGTTTAGTCAAAGGCGCAATGGAAAGATATGTGTCACGTACAACGAATGAGATCCTCAAAGCTGCATTACATTATAAAACAAGTGTCCAGTAGGTTGATGAGCCGGCCGCTGCGACCGATCGGTTCTAGGCGCTTCAATCTGGAACCGCGCGACCGCTACGGTCGCAGGTTCGAATCCTGCCTTAGGCATGGATGTGAGTGGTGTCCCTAGGTTAGTTAGGTTTAAGTAGTTCTAAGTTCTAGGGGACTGATGGCCTCAGATGTCAAGTCCCATAGTGCTCAGAGCCATCTGAACCATTTTTAGGTTGATGCGGTGAGAAAAGGTTATGCACAACTGGGAAAAGATATCGTGGTACACATTGTTAATTTCGCGAGCCATATATGGAAGAGCGCAGACTGCGAGAACTAGGAAATGACTCTAAAGCAAGAAGAGCTGCTGAAGGTGTAAACCACGCCCTTGCATAGTCAACCTGCACGAGCAGCTGCATATACACATCTGTTTCAGCGAGTACAAGCTGTCAGACCACAAGGCTATCATGCTACTTTAAAGTTCTGTTTAAAGGATTCTGAGGAGGAGTGTTGAAGATTCACAGCTCTGTTGTATACACCGAATACACCTGATGACCTCAGATGTCAAGTCCCACAGTGCTCAGAGCCATCTGGACCATGTTTAGATTGATGCGATTAGAATTTAATTTACTAGCGACTTAATCTTTTGTAAACAAGGCAACCGTTGGTAGAATTTAGAAAACCTCTAAAATAACATTTAAGAAAAAAATGTAAGAAAAGCGTCTTAAGAAAAAATTTCTCAAATCTTGACATTTAATCCAAACTTTAAAAAAGATTTTGAATAAGGTCAACAGTGTGTCGTTTAACAATAGATTCTAAACTTAATCTTTAGACACAAACAGAAATGGTTTACAAACAAGTAAATCAGATCACATGTAATTAGGAAAAACAAGCGATCAACGTAAAGAAGCTGATGACTGGCTTACACAAAATACAGTCGGTTGGTCGTGCAGACAAGGTGCACATATAGGGCCAAAACCACACTCAACCTGATTGGCCAGCTGTGTTTTTTTTTGCTCTCGCTTTAGTATGGTTAACAAAGAGAAAAACCACCTCTTGTACTCAACACCCTTTTAGCGGAACTCACAATGTGGACGACATGTTTACTCAGTATATCCTGTAACATATAAATTACTGGTTAACAAGTGCAGAAAAATAATTACAACACCAAAACGCACTGGAATACATTCGGAAAAAGCTAGTTGTGCACTGAAATCACTTTATGTACAGCTTAATTTTGACAACGTCAGTAGTACGGCCAAACCCTGGCAACAAGCTTCCACAATGCCAGTTTGATAGCCAAAACTACCCAGTAAAGTGACTTTACCGAGATAACTCCAGCAGCTCACAAAACTGCTTTGCAGACGACTGTGGGTAATCAGGATGGCAAATAAGGGAACAGCCTTTTCACACATCATCTACAACAGTTGGGACTGTAATTGAATGCTCACCATTATTCCCAGGAAGTAGGAACGTAACAACAGCCCAACCAATGGCTGCAATCGATTGTGCATATCCACCGGTCTCCCTCGTGTTCAATCCTCTTGAACTGGCTGACAGGAAAACATACCCGGCACCACAATGTACGCAGGAATCTTCGGAATAATCCAGATACAAGTACAAGAAGGTGTCAGAACAACACACCGAAATAGCTTCTACATCGGGAAACACAGGACATCACGTGTTCAGTCCTTTGGAACTGGCTGATAGGAAAACATACCCGGCACCACAATGGGCACAGTTATCTTAGGAATAATCCAGACACAAGTGAAAGGTGTCCTGGCAACACACCGAAATAGCTTCCACATGGGGAAACACAGGACATCTCGTATCCCGCTATGACTAACGTTCAAAATGCTGCAGTGAGCCAAGGATGTTATCGGCCACTTCTACCCGCCGTCGCCACACAAACGGCTTGACACCGATCACTGACACACAGCAATCGGCCCCGGGATCACGCTTAAGTCGACCTCATCGCCACTGCGCTTCCCTCAGGCGCCGGAAAATCGCTGTCCCTCTACCATCGACAGTGATGCTAACAGCCAGAGGGATCTGTCGGTACCCACGATGTACCCGCACGGCACATTATTGAGTGAGTTTTTTCACGAAAGACTTTTTTATAAATTTTCGTTATGTTTATTTTATCGTGAAAACTTTCCCTTAGTGTCTGTTGATTAGCGCTTACCACGTCATTGATACCGCTAGTGCTGAGACGTCGGGCTTCCGGCGCAATTTCGTTATTTAAATGTTTCCTTCAGTTCTCACAGCCACCGTTCGACCAGGAAGCTCATCACCTTCGGCTTATTCTCAACCATCAGAAAACCTTTATCGAATTGAAAAAACTCGTGCACATGTCCTAAAATTATTAAACATCATCTTTAACGCCTAAAATATGCTTTCGGTGCCATTTTTTAATTTCATAAAGAACTGGATTAAATGTGCAGCTCGACTTTCACAATATTTGGCATCACTGTCTATTACAACTATGTTGTTACGACATACATCGTAAATATTACTCATGTGTGAGATTTGCAAATTTTACTAAAATTCAGACTTCTTGAATTGATTCTGGCAGAATTTTATCAGGAGTATGGACGATATTCAATAATTAACTAGTTTAAAGTTTTATTAATGAGAAGTCGACACGTATTGACATTTTGAAAATAATCGATACTGTGAGGTGTATTAAATTCTGTTGTAAAACTTTATCAGTGATTGTGGTCAAAAAGATCTGTTTTAAAGTGGAATATTTAGTTAAATGAGAACAATATTGATTCTTTGGTGACATTAATTAATTATTTAAGGAAAAATTAGGAGAATTTTAATTAATTCTGGCAAAGATATCAAGGAGTGTCAGACCGCACAACGAACATTTGTGGAACTGTCAAAAATTTTTTTTACGATAAAACTTTTCTACAACAGGGACTGGTGAATTTTGCTGCGTCTATCCTTATCTTCTAGATTGAATCTGCTACAGCTTAATGTTTTTCTTTATGGATTTTTCAAGTAACTGGGAAAAGAACTTATAATTTGATCTGCGGCGGACCGTCGATATTGGGTACACGGTTAGGCTGTTAAGAAGCCTGTTGGTTTGCAGATTGCATTTCTTTCCTCTGCTGCAGACATCGTTGCTGAGTTGCTGCGACAGTCAACAGACTGTTTTAACTTCCAACTCGAAGTTTATTTAACAGTCGATAACCAATTGACATCCAATTACAAACTTCATCATTCCACTTTCAACACTGAACTCCCTTTTCATTTTATAAAAAAAAACAACATAAAACATATTTTAATAATGGTCAGCATGATGTTTCAATGGTTCTTCCAGCTGCCGGCCGTCGACTACGATGTAATAGTGGTTAGCTCTCGTCGTCCGCCGCGTCTGGAATCCCCACTGCATCATCTTGCTGTCACGCTCGACATGAAAGAAAAGAGACAAAATCTTTTTAAATAACAAGTCTCCACATACTACAAATAAATTGATGAAAAATATTATTTTAAAGGCAAGAAAACATTTTATTAAGTTTATAATTACACCCTGGATACGAAAAAAACATTTACTGAAAAAAACACCGAAGTTACACATAAGCAAAGAATAAAGATATTGAGAGCAGAGTCATGGAACAGCACATAAACATAGACCTCAAGGAATTTTTTTTCTTTTCTTTTAACACTTCCTCCAAAAGAAAAAAAAATCGAAATTATTGCTTTGTCTCTTGCATGCCAATTTCTGAACATAGAAAATTAAATCGAACTCCTTCAAGGGGTTTCGTCAAAATATCTGCCAACTGGTTGCGTTCATCAATGTGTTCCACGAAAATCTCATCATTCAGATATCTTTCACGAACATAGAAATGTCGGACCTCTATATGTTTAGAACGTCGATTATATTCTGGATGTTTTTGCTAACTTCAATGCACTAGCATTGTCAATATAAAGAACTGGAGGCTCCCCCGATATTTCCACTAATTTTGATAGCAGACGACGTAACCAAACTAACTCTTTCGCTCCTTCACTAGCTGCATCCATTACTCCTTCTCGTTTGACTGCAATATTTATGAAAAAAAATATTTGGATCTTTGTATTCAAGTGCATCAACGTGTACCTCACCCCTCATGGTAATGTACATGTGCGTCAGTGAAAAAGACCAATAAAAAGGTGTTAGCATTTGGACGTAATGCGCTGTTCCAGTCTCTTCTGTACCTAAGGTCCATCACCGTTCCCTTTGGATCCCTACGTAATTCGGTGCTCTCCGATACACACGATCGAACAGCGGAGGAGTGGTACTCAAGCGTCAACTTTAGGTTACAATATCTCCGGATGTAATTAACATTTTACAATGCAACAAACGGCACTGATTACGTATTTGTTTATATGTTCAGATGTGCTAACAAAACTAACGGAGTTCCATTTAAAAAAGCGTAGGTTTGTGTTAAAAAACATACTTCCGTCCATTTTTTTATGGTTTGTATTAACCAATTACACTAGCCCCTCTCCTCACGTTCGGTCTGTGGAATTGATTCGTCAGCATTTGATGTGGTTTACGAAATATATCCAGCGGTAATGTTAGGTGACTCACCCTGTGTATTAACATTTCTTACCTGGCCTCTCAAGCAGTAAAGAAACGCGATGTTTCCTGATTAGACTTTTGAAACACCACACTACGAAGGTCCAAAAGCGAAGTAAAGCAGGCAAAGGTGAAATGACAGTTGGATGCTGCGGGAGTTATGACAGTTGACAATTGCGGAAGCTTGAAATTCATCTTTATTTCTGAATCTATATAGTCAAATGTGACTCCCTAGTATCATCATTTAATTACTACACCTTGCAGAATGTAAGTTATCAGCGAGGTCTTGCCACGCCATCCTGCATCGCCCTTGACGCTCCTCGCTCTTGTGACGAGTACACTGGCGCCAGAACGCCGAGCGTTACCTACTGGCGCTCGTTATGTTGCAGACGCGGGGGCGGCAGTGCGCGACGGCGCGCTGTGGGCGAACTCGAGCACGCAGCTGTGGCTGGAGGCGGGCAACGCCACGCTCTCCACGTGGGACGACGCAGACGCCAGCGCCACGGCCACGCCCGTCTCTGCCGCCGCCACCCCTGAGCCGGAGATACAGGTAGGCACCACCCCCTCAACCGTGCTAGCAGCGCGGGAACCCTCTTCAGTGAGAGTCCTCCAGTTAATTAACAAGAGTCGTACAGCCGCTGCGTAACTCGAAGAAACGCGTAATTCATTTTAGGACAGAGGCAACTGTTTCTCAGTTTTCCGATGCAGCATTTAACTCTTTCAGAAGAGGCACCTTAATCGTCTCTTACGCAACTGTCGCCTGCATTTGCACCAAACCACAATTTTACCGCTCATTCCAAATATTTGAACTAAACGTCCTCCACCTTGCCATCAGTCCCCAAGTAGAATACTGCACGAACTCAGTAATTTCTCCCCTGTCCTCCCCCACGGAAGAATTTAGAACATATTCTGACTCAAAGATAATGAGATTTCTTGAACAGAATGACCTCCGTGCGAACTAGGCACATCGATCATGTGAAGCTCGACTCGCACTTTCCTCGCGTAACATAATGTGAGCTTTGGATCAAGGGGATCAGGTAGATGCAGTATCCTTTATTTCCCAAAAGCATTTCACTGTGTGTCACACCTAAGTTTATTGTCAAAAGTACTATTATACTGGGTATCAACTGAAATTTGTGACTGGATTGAGGACGTTTTGGTAGGGGCATGTTATCTTAGTTAGAGAGTCATCGTCAAATGTTGAAGTAACTTCCGGTATGCCCCAGGGAAGTGTGTTAAGACCCCTGCTGTTCACTTTGTATATTATCGACCTTGCAGATAATGTTAATATTAATAGAAGGCTTTTGGCAGATGATGCTGTTATCTATAACGAAGTACTGTCTCAAAGTAGCTGCATAAATATTTAGTCAGATCTTCATAAGATTTCAAAGCGGTGCAGAGATTGGCAACTTGCTTTAAACGTTCAGAAATGTACAATAGTGAACTTCGCAAAACGATAAAACGTAGTATCCTGTGACTAGAACTCCAACGAGTCACTGTTGCAATCGGCCAACTGATGCAAATACCTGGAATATGAAATGCAATGATCACATAGTTTCGGTGGCGGGTAAAGCAGGTGGTAGTCTTCAGTTTATTGGTAGAATTTTGGGGAACTGCAATCAGTCTACAAAGGAGATTGCTTACTCATTATTAGTGGAACCTGTTCTAGAATATTGCTCATGTGTGTGGTAGTACTAAATAGGATTAACATGGGGTATTGAACGTTTACATAAAACGAACTGTCACAGTTTTGTTTAATCCAGAGGAGAGGGTCGCAGAGATACTGAAGGAACTGAACTGGAAGACTCTTCAAGATAGGAGTAAACTTTCCTGAGAAAGTGTATTAACAAAATTTCAAGAGCCGTCTTTAATTGATGTCGGTCGTAATATACTACAATCTCCTTCGTATCGCTCATATAGGGATCATGAGGATAACATTAGAATAACTACTGCACGCACAAAGGTATTCAGACAGTCATTCTTCCCACGCTCCATACATGAATGGAACAGGAAGGAACCCTAATAACTGGTACAATTTGATGTACCCTGTACCATGCCCCTCGCGGTGATTTACAGAATATAGATGTAGATGTAGAATACTTATCGATTTTCTGAACCTTCTAATAACTTGATAGCAACCACTCTATCGTTTCCGCATTGTTCATCAACACTCGTACTCTGCAGCGTTTATATCAGCACATCAGGGAATCTTACTCCTAGGACCCCTGTACATCCTATTCGACTAGCAAATTCTTTTTGCTGCAAATACTATTCCTCCTCCCCAACAACCCAACAACTCACAGCTGCTCACCTCCCCCTCCCCCCCCTCCCCCCTCCCCCCTCCCCCCCCCCCCGCCGCTCACCTTTCCTTTACCCCGCCCTTCTCCGGTATTTCTACACACTTCTTTTTAAGAAGCTCATTTTCATGGCATCCCTCTCAACTTTCTACGTCTTGCATTCTCCAAAAAGCTCTCCAAGCAGCTCTCGTCACCGAATGCTTGGTTCCCGTAAATCAGTTCCGTAAAGTGCGGTGCTCAGTTTTGTACTAAGACTGTCACCAATTTGTTGTGTTTTAAATGTTAAACGTCCAATCCCCGTTTTAATATCTTTCCTTAAAAATAGCATATTTTATAGCTTCGTTTTTTCTTAGATAACTAATCCGGCAGAAAATTTCAAAATTTGTGGTAAGGGCTTATGGGACCAAACTGCTGAGGTCATCGGTCCCTAAGCTTACGCACTACTTAATCTAACTTAAACTATCTTACGCTAAGGACAACACACACACACCCATGTCCGAGGGGGACGTCGAACCTCCGTCGGGGGAAGCCGCGCGGACCTGACATGCCGCCTCATACCCCGTGGCTACTTCTCGGCAGAAGAAAAGCGATTAACCACTGGCAGTGCAGTTTCGTACTGACCGACAAGGAAAAGAATTAACAAGAAAGGGTAGAGGAAATGCTTATAGGCAGACTCTAGTAACTAAGAAAGATGTATGATGCTATTGGGACCAAAAGTAGAACAGTTTAAAGAAGTAGCTACACGTCATTCAAGTTCCCGAATTCAAAATAAATTGTCTAAGCCCAAAAGTCACAATCAGCAATTAAATGTTGTTTAGGTTTGACATGGGCCAAAGCAATCACTGTGAGTCCAAGTGAAATACAGGAAACAATTTCGAAATACTCGGTGATCAAAACTAAAAGCGCAATCGAAACGCGGACGGTGTACGCTGAAATCAACGTGATCGACACTCTTGCTATTCGTACAGGTTAATAATGACAACCGAATCGCTCAATAACTGCGCCAAATATCGAATGTTACTACCGTGCTTTCTTTGTGGAATACCCATGCATGCAGGGCATTAAAAGAACAACGCTACCACCTTTGATGACAGTTTCCTTACACCAAAACAATACTCCTGCATACAGGGCATTAAAAGAACACCGCTATCACTTTTGATGACAGTTTCCTTACACCAAAACAAGGAAAACATTTCAGGTAAACGTATGTCCAAAACTTCTTCGTTTTCGAGTTATTAAAGAAAGTTTACAATTTAGATGATTGGGGTTCATCATCACATAAAGCCACAGTAAATGCTCGAAGTGTCATGGTAGTTGTTTGGAGATGAAGAGACATGGGTAGGATGTGTAGCATGGAGAATTGTATCAAACCAGTTCTCAGACTGTAGACCACAAAAAAAAACAACAAACGTACGTACGAAAATTTTACAGTGATTGGAGCACTTTAACACATGAAATCATAATTAATGCTTGAAATATTCGTCCTCCTTCTTCTAAACATGCATTGTACCCTTTCAAATAAACCCTGATGAAATTTCCTGGCAGACTGGAACCGTGCGCCCTGCCAGGCATAGACGTGAACTAGGGACCTTTTCCTGTCGCGGGTAAGTGCTCTACCTACTGAGCTATCCAAGTACGACTCACGACGCATCCTTACAGCTTTACTTCCACCAGTACCTCGTCTCCTACCTTCCAGACTTCGCGAAAGTTCTCTTGCGACACTTGCAGGACCAGCACTCCTGGAGGAAAGGATGCTGTGGAGACATTGCTTAACCACAGCCTGGGTATGTTTCCAGAATGAAATTTTTACTCTGCAGCGGAGTGTGCGTTGATATGATACTTCCTGGCAGATTAAAGCTGAATGCCGAACTGAAACTCGAGGTCGGGATCTTTGTCTTTCGCGGGTAAATGCTACCAGAGCACAACTCACGACCTGCGTCACAATTAAGAAAATTATTTAAGGTGGCCCCACAAATGACAATCCAAAGGATTGAGGTCAGGGGGACGTGCAGGTGATGAATTGGCCCTTCTGTAATTATTTTATCTGCAATGATAGATAACAGCCATTGCATATTGAACACTGAGAGTGAAATGCACTGGAGCTCCATCATGCATAAACCAAATATTTCTTCTTATTTGCAGGGGCACTTCCTCTGGAGGTCTTGCAGAGTATTCTGAATAAAGTCCCTGTAGACAGTATCTATAGCCGGCCGCGGTGGTCTAGCGGTTCTAGGCGCTCAGTCCGGAACCGCGCGACTGCTACGGTCGCAGGTTCGAATCCTGCCTCGGGCATGGATGTGTGTGATGTCCTTAGGTTAGTTAGGTTTAAGTAGTTCTAAGTTCTAGGGGACTGATGACCTCAGATGTTAGGTCCCATAGTGCTCAGAGCCATTTGAACCATTTGAACAGTATCTATAAGATGTGCCATGTGAATGTATGGTGCAACCAGACAGTCAATTCCAGTCCCCTGATTAATCTTAAACTAATGCTTATGTCTAACCTGTACCATTGCACGATGATTGCCATCGGTCTATATGTGGTGGGTGTGAAAATGTGTTAGTCCATCTCTTCCAAACATTGGCTTACGTGTAAACAAAACTGAAGACACAAACAGTGAAAAGGCAGTTTGTGCAATAAACCATCGGCAAAAGTTCCCCAGTGGTAGGTGAGTGTTAGGCGTAAAGCCCTGCACACGTTTAAGATGAAACGCATACATGAGTTGCTCATGAAGTATCGCCACGCTAACTTGGAGATGTACCACATCCCAGAGCCACTTGTCTTGTACTGAGACCTGGCTCTTCTTTGACAGCTCGTAGAATGTGTTCACGTTCTCCTCCTCTGTCAATAGTTTATTGTGTTACAGATCCTGTCCGGCAATGCACGCGGCACCAAAGGTTGGATGATTCAACTTCCTATTGTCTGGAAAAGCCGTGTGATACTGCCGTGTAGCATCGTGTTGATTACCATTCTTGCGGTCGTACATAAAAATCGTGTCTACTTGGTTAAGTAATGAATATCCTGCCTGTCTCGGAGCGTCTTTCAGTTAACTCACTACGTACTTTACATGTACACGACAGTCGCGTTGAAGACAGATGAATGACGAATGTAAACGAGTCTCCCTGGCAACACAACGTCAGATAGTATAGAATGAATCAAATGCATACGTAGGTAAGTGAAGTTGTTGGGCTGCGCCTGGAATGTACATCAAATTTCGTTCGTAACGAGCAAACGAAGGAATTGAATACATATGTTCATGTGAGTCTTTTTTTGTGTAAGGAACTTGTTCCAAACGTTTATAAAAGTATTTCTGAAATACACAGTATAATAATGATGCTACGATATAACAGGTATGCAGCATCCGCAACAGGTGAATAGAAATTTCTTTTTGAACAACATGTGCGTCTGTTCTCCTAAGCCACTTTTTGGTATCTGGCAGAGCGTAACTCTTGTACCAACATGCCTTACCCCTTCTGCCGACGCAATCGAGAATGATGGGTGGGAAGACTGAGCGGCAGTATACCTCTGTAAGAACAGGACTGTTTTTCCCTTTCATGCTCATTTATCGGGAATTATCGAGGTGTACCATCCGAAATTGGGACTAAGTCCATGTCGTTCACTTCAGTTCCCAGTAAAAGTGGCCACCAATAAGAATTCCAAGTTCGATCACCTGCATGAGTTGGCATTACTGTAAGTTGCACAAGCTTTATAAAATGAAGTGGCAGGGGAAAAAATCTAACATTTGCGCCATATTGTTTGCTTTGAATTTAATGGAGGGGTGCAGTCACTGGAAGGATTTCGAATATTTGTTTCGTAAGTGGAGCGATTGCTATTGGACATATCACTTTAGAAAAGGACGTTCTTGTTTCAGGAACAACCTTATGGCTTAAATGATTTTCCCCATTCGATAATTGACATGAATTGAATTTGCATTCAGTTGACAAGGTTCAGACTTAGGTTGCAGTAGCACTACTTGCTCTAATTAAAAAAAAATTGAAATCTAATTCAAAGTAATAAAAATCAAAGAGATCGCTATTACCACATTTTCTCTTCAACGACATCAGTTCGCTATAGGCCTTTCCTATAGCATATTGTTACTGGTGGCGAGGTATAATGCCTTTATATTAACTTCTTAAGACGGAACTAATGTCTGAGACCTAACGAAAGGCGTCTCCTCGAGCAAAGGGCAGTGTGAACAGATAATATATTGCATCTACGAACTCCTATGTAGGGGTGTTTCTACCGCAATACAATTTTTGCCAACAGCTGAGACACCTATCTGTTGATGTATAAGAAAAGAAATCAACAAAACTGCATCAGATGTCGGTAAGGCACTAATACATCTGCTGACTTCACAAACAAAACTGTCTGAGAGTCTGGTTGGGAAATCATCCCTCACCTGCTTACCCATTTTATCTTGTACCCTGAAATGTTTACCTTTCCCATTCCTTATTGAACATAAAAATTTCTTTCCATGCAAAAATTAACTTCAGACCTGCCTTGACGACGTCTTAACTCAAGACAAATAGATTTTTGCAGGCGTGGAACCAGTAAATTACCTCAGCATTGTCAGACTGTTTCAGATAATGCTAGAGAATGTATTGCTGATGATTAATTTCTCTCGTTTTCTTTTGTGTTTAATACGCTATTGGAACATGCTATTGAAATAAGCACTGTGTCAATACTCGTCTAAATGAATTACAACTTGCCACACTATTTACTTCCACATTTTGAAAAATTAAATTGTGTATTCTCAAAAAGCAAAAATTTTAATCTGATTCACATGTGTTGGACATGGCTTGGAAAGAGTTCTGTTAAAATCCTTTTACACAAATGGCGAGACTGTATATATATATGTCTCGCCATTTGTGTAATAGAATTTGAACAGGACTCTTTCCAAGCTATGTGCAACACATGTGAATCAGATTACAATTTTAATTTCTCTGGCATCTTGTTGTCTTATTTCTGACTGGGTATTCTGCTGTTGCTCTCATGATAAATATTTAAGGTATATATCAAATATTGATCTTCACAGCAACAGCAGGATACCCGCTCAGGAAAGGAGACATCAAGATGCCAGGAAAGTAGTTATAAATGTGGATCCATTGTCATAATTCTGAGACATTCACAGAGTATGTCAAGGGTGGGTAGGCATGAGGTTGGGGTAAGGAAGGAGGTGTGAAAGATGTTATAGTAGACTGTAACATTTGTTTATTGCCTTCACAACGAAGTGACAGAATGCTGCGAAAGAAATTAAGCTGTGGGACGAAAGACATATGCTTGAGGTATTCTGCTGCCATTAATTGGCATATAACGAATCTGTGTTATGTGCATGGTGCAGAGGTGTTGATATTATCCAGTGTTTCTTGACCAGTTCCATCACAGGTAGGAATTAAGCCTGGGCTATAATCTGCTTTAGTGGCAGTTTGGCGTCATGAATCAACAATGTGTGAATAGTCTCCGCAGATACTCGAACCGTCTGCCAATCTGTGCCATCACAATACACCATGAAAATTCTTAAGTAAATGTTGTGGTGGCTTAGAGGAATCATTTGTGTGAAACTGAGAGGGACTAAATTACTAGCTCTCTGTGCCGATTTTGCAGTGCTGAATAGAAAATCTGTAGCATTCTCAGTTTAGTGTATTTATTGTAATTTTGGTCCTCTCTGTCTTAACCATATTGCAAGTTGGAAACGTCTTCAGAGTAGACGTTTTCTTTTTTATTTGCAAAACGTTAGCAACAATTATACATAATCAGTATGAGTAGATGATGCTCGTCATTGTTTCACTATTTATTGACAGGATAACATATGTGCTTATGGGTGACTTATTCTAGATATTATTGTATGCATTTTGTGTTCCTTGTTCCACATTCTCATGATAACTACTTCTCCTTTCATGATAGCAGATTCTGGAATCGAACTTGCATTGCACACATTTGCTTTAATCATTTTTTCCACAGCTTTTGAAACCAACATTTTTGGTCATTATTAATTCAGAACTGTATGTTGTTCATAACTTACAATGTCTACCTGTGAGTGTTCAGGTTTTGGAATCAATGGTTTGTTTTCGTCTTTTCCCTTATGTTCCTCTGTTTTGGAGATAGTGCCAGTGTCAAAACTCTTGAGGAAAAAGGTTTCTAATATAAGTCATAGATACTTCTGTGCCTGCTCAAGTAACACATCGGCTGGTGATGGTTGGGTTGAGGACTAAAGGAACCAAACTACGGGGTCATCAGTCCTCCGTTGGAGAGACGGCTTATTCTTGCTGCATGTGTAACTGAAACTAGGGAACAGTGTAGAATATGTCTGGTAACTGTCTCATCGTCTCGTTACTTCCTGGATGTGATTGAAACATCTTGCTAAATTCGCCTGATATTTTCTTGTCAAATTAATTCAATTATCTGGGTGCTTGTCATTTAATGTGTGAAATTGGGTTTACAATTTACAATTTTTGGTCCAGGGAAGTAGTTCCATGTGGAACTTACAAGTTATCTTATCTTTTACAGCGCAATTTATCTACCATAGGAATTACTGGGGTAATGTGGAAGAGACGAATACTGCAGATCTTCGATAGCTCAGAATTAATAGAGCTGCGGTGTAAAGGAAATGCAGCATTTGCTTTAGTTTCAAGTCTCAAAAGGAACCCAGCCTTTAACTATTGTGACAGAGCTTCCATCTACCACATCGAAGATCAGCAAGGAAATCTTAATCCATCATAAGTCAGTACCCCACAGAGTAAGAGCAATATATATATATATATATATATATATATATATATATGATGCTGCGCACTCGAGAATCCCTTTTTGTGCTGTAGCAAGTATAGTTTTTCGTTTTTGGATTATGCAAATTCATTTGCGAAATTTTGGGCAGAATACTTTCTTAATTGAGTTTGTTTAAGTTTCGATTCCAACAGCCAAATTTCCATACTTCTTTAATATGACACAGGACATCACTTGACCCAGACCATTTAGTAGTTCAAAATGCATAATATCTTACTGATATATGCCAATTTGGGCCAACTGTTACAGATGCTTTAAGTCTTATTAAAACAGATTTCCATTGTGAGGTTATAGGGTCAGTTGCAATTCATTTGTTTTAGTAAACTGCATATGTTAACAGCCTTTTTACATTAGTTTATTGAGCACAACAGTAAATATGAAACAGGAGTTGGTATATTCTCTAACAACTAAAACAGTCCGACAATGCTGAGAAAGTTTACTGATTCTGCACCTGCGGAAACCTACTTGTTTGGAGTTAAAGATGTCGTTAAACGAGATGTGAAGTGTATTTTCATCCAGAAGAGAATGTTCTTGAGCGTTGTTTGATAAGACACTGGAAAGATAAACGTTTGAGGACACTTGAGGAGACGGTTTTTATTACAATTCATCAGTTTCCTCTTAAGAAGTTAACAGAAACGATATTTTACAGGAATGTTCAACGAGTTAACTACGACATTTGAGCAAGTAATAGTCAGCCCTTTGCCTTTTGTTATTGTGAATGCAGTACCCATACACCCTAACTCTAACCCTAAAGTACTGAATGCAAATGTCACTGTTCATCACATTTCAGTTATCGAGAGTTCCTGAATGTGGAAAATCATTCATGCCAGAACGATTTTTCTTGAAACAAGAAAATCCGTTTCTGAGATGGTTTGTCCGATATCACTCGCACCACACACCACTGACTGCCTGCCTCTATTAAACCTAAAGTGAACAACATGTCGCAAACGTTAGATATTTTCCCACTTGTGACTATAATCTATAACGCTTAAATGGCTTTCATATAAATCGAGTATACCAAGTCCAATACAAAACTGCATGACAACTACTAGTACTTGAGATGAGAAAATGACGCTTGATAAATGCTCTCATAGCAATCTACACGTCTTGTGTAACTGCATGGTGTTCACAAAGTTGATCGCAGCTATTTCCTGTGGAAAATCAAACAACAGTAAGCTTCGAATTTATAATAACAACACAAGAGCCGAAGGATGCCGAGCTGCGAACACCTGCCGCTGTGTGACAAGGAAACTCTCCAGCATGAATTGTTCTGATCTGGACACTGCCACGAACACTTTCACGGAATGTTTTGCTGTTCCTGTTGGATTTGTATGTAAAGCGATTTTTGTTTGTGGTACCATCAAAGTGCCACCTTTAGCAGACAGCAAAAATGCGTTTAAAAAGGTGAAGGAGCTAGTGCACTCGAGGTCAGTACTTTGTGCACTGTTTACCACTAGACCACTAGCAAATCTAGCGTGCGACATCCCGAGCAGGAAGACACTTTCTCCAAACACTTTTGCATCCTGCAGTGTTGCCACATCAAGCATAGGGCGTAATTTAGAATTCTCGGGTAGTGGTTGTAAGTGCAGCCTCTTGTCATCTGGCTATGCAATGCATTGCTTTCTGCCGATTAAGCTGTTTGGGTAAATGAAGGGCCGTTGCTTCTTAATTTCACACAGTTCCATAGATAATCATATGTGGTCGGTTTCTGATCACTTCCTCTGTACATGGGGACCCTTTAGCTCACCAGGCACTGGTACTCAAGGTATCACGGGAGCATTCTGTGTTTTTTCATGCTATTTTACAATTGACATCCACTACCTAGCAAAAACTGCTAGTTATGAACGCTGGGTCATACCTTTCTCTTTTATGATCAGAACATGACTTGAGTTTATTGCGCTTGATGATACAGCTAAAATTTTGTCAAACCGATCCTGTTTATGAATAAAATAATTACAGCTTACCGTTTCAAAATGAAAATCAAAATTACATCTTATTATTAACAGCTTAACTAGTAGTCACTTAGAGTAAGCTACAACTTCACATACACTAAAGAGCCAAAGAAACTAGTACACATGCCTAATATGGTGTAGGGTCCCCGCAAGCACGCAGAAGTGCCACAACAGGACGTTGCATGGACTTGACTAATGTCTAATGTGGTGCTGGAGAGATTTGACACCATGAATCCTGCAGGGCTGTCCAAAAATCTGTATGAGTACGAAGGGGTGGAGATCTCTTCTGAACAGCATGTTGCAAGGCATCCCAGATGTGCTCAATAATATTGACGTCTCGTGAGTTTGGTGACCAGCGGAAGTGTTTAAACTCAGAAGAGTGTTCCTGGAGCCTCTCTTTAGTAACTCTCGACGTGTGGGGTATCGCATGGTCCTGCTTGTACTGCTCAACCCCGATGGATTAAACAAAAGACATGAATGGATGCACGTGGCCAGAGAGAATGCTTCAGCACATGTCATCTGTCAGAGTCGCATCTAGTCGTATCTAGTCTATCAGGGTTCCTTATATCACTCCACCTGCACACGCTCATTACAGATCCTCCACCAGCTTGAACAGTCACCTGCTGACATGCAAGGCCCATGGATTCATGAGGTTGTCTCCATACCCGTACACGTCCATCAGTGCGATACAATTTGAAACGAGTCGAGTCAGACCAGGCAACATGTTTCCAGTAACCAACAGTCCAATGTCCATGTTGACGGGCCCAGGTGATGCGTAAAGCTTTGTGTCGTGCAGTCGTGAAGGGTACACGAGTGGACCTTCGGCTCCGAAAGCCCATATCGATGATGTTTTGTTGAATGGTTCGCACGCCAACCGTTGTTGATGGCGTAGCATTGGAATCTGCAGAAATTTGCGGAAGGGTTATGCTTCTGTCACGTTGGATGGTTCTCTGAAAGATCTTCTTCCGGCCGCAGCTATGTCGGAGGTCTGATGTCTTACCAGATTCCTGATACTCACGGCACACTCGTGAAATGGTCGTACGGGAAATTCCCCACTTCGTCGCTACCTCGGAGTTGCTGTGTCCCATCGCTCGTTCGCCGACTGTAATACCACGTTCAAACTCAATTAAATCTTAATAACCTGCCATTGTAGCAGCAGTAACCGATCTAACAACTGCGCCAGACACTTGTCGTGCACAGGCGTTGCCAACCTCAGCGCCGTATTTTGCCTGTTTACATATCTCTGTATTTGATTGTGGATGCCTATACCAGTCTCTCTCGCGTATTTGACCCTGACACAAGAGCGTAGAACAAGAATTTTAGCATGACAACCCGTAATGTGATTATCTGATCAGGACGGGCCTGAATTAACAGAATTCATGGGCGAGTTGCTTATGAAAAGTCCTCTTGACTGTACACGTAAAGGGTCTTTCAAATGGCCACCCAAGGCAGGACTTCAGAAACAAGAAGAAGCTCAAATAATTTATAGAAGCGCTGGCAGTAAGAAGATGCATAAAACAATAACCTTAAGAACGCAGACCAAGAACTGTAAATCAGTCAGTGCACATACACAGAAAATTACAAAGCATGCCAACAGCAATCCAATAATGTAAATCTAAAACGTTTTGAAAAAAAAAAGAATAAGTAAGCGTCCACACGTCTAACACTGCGTCTTTACAACGAAAAATAAGTACCATTTTAAAGCAAGCACTGCAGTGACATAGCAATATTTAGGCACAGCAACATACTAATCTTTGTACAGCAATCCGTGTTCCGAAATTTAACTCATTTGTCAGGTGAACAGAAAAAAGTGTACTTTCTTTTGCTGTTGTCGGGGGCGGGGAGAGTGATGGTGTGAATGCTTGCTGTTTACAAAGTCATTTAGTGCACAGTGATGCTTCACTTTATTCGCAAACAAGCGTTGAAGCCGCGACGAGACTCCAACCTTACTAACATCATTACACGTACAAGTGCAGAAACTAAAACATAAGCAAAATCAAGTCACACAGATGTAAATCATAACATATAACATACATTTGCCAAAACAAAATGCCTCCTTGCTCAACACAGTTCCTCAAAATTCTGTTTCCAGTAACTTGTGTGAGTCGTGCCGTCCAAACAGGAGACGCCAACCTCAAACATTTATAAACAAAGCCAGTAAATAAACGAGAAAAAGACAGGTACACAGCAGCTCGCTGTTCAACTCCGAACTCTCAGCCTAATAAATGAGTTACAACTGCCGTATGGCCTGCCAAAGAATGTACTCAAGTCACACGACTTTATATAAGACGTTGACTGAATGAAGGTACGGTAGAATCACTTCCAAAACCAGTCAAGTACGCGAAAACAAGTGCACAATCACTCACTGTTTAATTCTGTACACTCAGAGGTATAAACGAGGTCGTGTTAGTTGCCACACAACTTACTCAAGGCACACGATCGCGAACAAATACGAGATAGATACAGCAGGGAAATATGGCACTGAAAAGTAAGTTCTAAAAGTGCGTTCCGTTCACGCAGAGTCAGCAAAGCAGAAAATAGCACTCCGTCTTTTCTATAAGTCAATGATCAATGGAGATTCATGCAAAATAGTAATGACTACTTAAACTCTGGAAATGTAGTGGTATGTAAAGGTCAAATATTACAGGAACTGTTAGAATCAAACAACCTAGGCAAGAAGGAGGGGCGTTGTAGAAATTGGCTGATTACGTGCTATATGTTTTACAATAATTCACTATAGCTTTATTAAGCATCATATAAGAAAATTAAAATATTTGTGCTACAAGGTCGTGTTTGCTCAAAATTGGGAATTTAGCATTCAAACAAATCAGATTGTGTAACTCTTAGAGGATCACAAGTTACATGAAACGACAATGAATGCTATGCCACTACAGCTATTTCGTAAAACTAATTTCGCAAGATTTAAAATACATAATCACACCACCCTGACGACTTCACTAACTAACTAGCGACTCTGATTAATAACGTTTCGTGAGAGCGAAATAGCTCTAAGTACAAAATGAGATAGGACTACACCTAAATTACAGATGTAATAAAAAGCATGTGAGTAAAGGCATGGGAGACGCTACTGAAAAACAAAGACCCTGATTCCAGTCTCTGTCTAGTGCTCAGTTTTAAACTAGCAGAAATTTCCATTGATAAATTAGTTCCACGACAATGGTGAAACTTACCTACCAAATGAGGGTTTCTATCACACCTAAAATACGTAGATAGGCGTACTTCCTTCAGACAGTAGATCTATACGAAGAGAAAGCAAAACAAAAATTGTTAGCTAAGTGAAGGAAGCGTCAACAGCATATTTATTGTATGATTAAAATAAAGCTTTGTGTGCCCGCATCTCGTGGTCGTGCGGTAGCGTTCTCGCTTCCCACGCCCGGGTTCCCGGGTTCGATTCCCGGCGGGGTCAGGGATTTGCTCTGCCTCGTGATGGCTGGGTGTTGTGTGCTGTCCTTAGGTTAGTTAGGTTTAAGTAGTTCTAAGTTCTAGGGGACTGATGACCTTAGATGTTAAGTCCCATAGTGCTCAGAGCCACTTGAACCAAAGCTTTGTGAGTTCCGCATTGTGATCAGTAGTTATTGAAGATCATCACATAGAATATCCTTGGCCCATGCATACACTACATACTTTCATTGAAAAAATGAAACTCTATTTAAAAATTAAAAACGCAGAACTGGCCTCGCAACCCACCTACTTTCCAAAATACTATAACATAATGCTTTAATGACGGATCAAACACAACAAGTACGTCAGATCTTAACCACAATTAGGATCGTACTTGAAAACAATGGAAATACGAGACATAAACAGCCTTTATAGTTGTAAATTTTAGGGTCTGCAAAAAGAAAAAGTAGCAGTGACAACGGTTCCCTACCGCTATTGAAGGTGGTAGATGATAAATTTCATCGCACCGATCAGGAAATTTTCACACCGCTGTACGCTATGTGATTTCGGCTGCAGAAGTAAGTAGACGCTTTGCCTTAAAACAAGGCCTTTGTAAAGTACTAGAAAAAAGTACGTTAAAGTATAAATAAGTCGACATACTAAAGTGAACAAGTTCAGAAGCTGATAAGCAGTAAAATTTGACTGACATTATATAGAGAGGTATAGCACCTTTTTTGATAAAATTACAAAAATGAATGATTGTGACTAACTGAGAGTGTGTAAGAGGTACGTTAGTAATAGAGTGGTAGAATTTAGTAGAAAGGAGCGTGGTTATTAGTGAAAAAAAAGTTTCTTCGCGTATTTGGTATTGTGCGCAGTTTTCCCTCACAGTTTACAACAAAGCAAAAAGAAATATATCCTCAGTCCGCCAATAAAATTAGGCCACGTACTTCAAAAATAAAAAATAAACGTGGTCTTTTGGGTAGGAACGGGTGGAAGCTGGTATAAAGGCTGGTCCGCTAGATGGCGCTCACAGTAGTGAATGTTAACAATCCGCTACAGTTACACTTTGGAGATATGCCTTCTAATGTTATATGGCAGTAATTGTGATAATGCCGCGTGGAAAGCCTCTGTCGGGTGAAAATCGAGCAAGCATTTAGGCGTACAAGGAAATGGGCGTGGATAATAGCAAGATTGCTAAGAAATTATGGCGTTCCAGTTGTGTTATTGACAGTTTCGTCAGATTGGGTGCACAGAGTGCAAAATCAGCAAATATGGGCCGGACACGAAAATTGTCAGCATCAGATACGCTTTTGATTGTGCATAAAGCAAAAGTCAGCTGCTTGTATTCCTCTCAAATCGTGGCTTATTTCCAGTTATCTGTTACTTACAGTCGCATTAGACAAATCGTGGCTCACGACGCGAATCTGGCAATCAAGAAACGGCTCCACAAGCCACCTTTGAACAACGCGCATAAGGAGGCTGCACTGAACTTTGCGGAATAAAATATGTCGTGTACCTTAGAATGGAACAGTCATAAGGAGAAGTTTAATTTGGACGGGTCGGTTGCTTTTCAGTATTACTGGCATGCTATCCGCACAGAAGAACACATGCGGATGAACAGAAACTTTGCCGGTGGAAGCATTATGTTCCGGGCAGCATTCGTTCTAGAGACACGCCCATAGCATGGCTGCACCCGAAAATGAAGTCCGATAACTATACAGGAATGCTGGAGATTGAACTGGCTCGTATGTATGAGGTATCTGACGATGGTAATTTTCATTCCCATGATGATAATATGAGATTCACAGCTCTGCCAAGACGAAGTCATGGTTTCGAGATAAAGGAATTATACTTGTGAGTCGGCCATCAAAAATTTCGGTTTTAAATCACATGGTGAATCTATGGCGGATTCTAACACGACGTGTTTATCGCAGTGGACAAGAGTTTGAGACCGTGGCTGAGCTGAAAACTGGAATCCGAATGGAGTGGACCTTAAGTCGGGAGAAGAGATAACTCCCCTTATACAATCAATATCTAGGAGGAGTTTCGCAGTTGTTAAGAACAATAGAGATAGTATGTCACAGTTGTGCTCTATTTAGTACATTCTGACAGCAATTCAAAGGTGGGTTTTTATACCTTTATATCAAATTCCACCTCTAAGGTGGTCTTCTTTCTTTAATGCCACTGCTAATGGTGAAATGAGAATGTATTTTGTTTTGTTTTATTGTACACTGTATGGGAAAAATGTGTGAAATACCAAATACTCGTACGTAAATAAGCATGTTTTTTTTTCAAATAACCACGAGCCTTCCTACTAATTTCCACCACTTTCGTAATGCCGAGTGATATATATGCATATACACTGAAGAGCTAAACAAGGTGGAACACATGCCCAATATCGTATAGAGCCCCCACGAGCACGCAGAAGTGCCGCAAAACGACGTGGTATGGACTCGACTAACGTCTGACGTAGTGCTGGAGAGAATTAATACCGTGAATCCTGCAGGGCTGTCCGTAAATCCGTAAGAGTATGAGCGGGTGGAGATCTATTCTGAACAGCACGTTGCAAGGCATCCAAGATATTCTCAATAATGTTCATGTCTGGGCAATTTGGTGGGCAGCGGAATTGTTGAAACTCTGAAGAGTGTTCCTGGAGAAATTCTGGACGAGTGGGGTGTTGCATTGTGCTGCTTGTATAGCTCAAGTCCATCGGATTAAACAAAGGACATGAATGGATGCACGTGGCCAGACAGGATGCTTACGCACGTGTCACCTGTCAGAGTCGTATCTAGTTTATAAGGGGTCCCATATCACTCCACCTGCACACGCTCATTACAGATCCCTCACCAGCTAGAACAGTCCCCTGCTTACATGTAGGGACTATGGATTCAAGAGGTTGTCTCCATACTCGTACACGTGCATCAGCGTAATACAATTTGAAACGAAACTCGTCCGACCACGCAACATGTTTCCAGTCATCAACAGTCCAATGTCCATGTTGACGGACCCAGTCGATGTGTAAAGGTTTGTGTTGTGCAGTCATGAAGATTACGCAAGTGGGTCATCGGCTCCGAAAGCCCATATCGATGATGTTTCGTTGAATGGTTCGCACGCTGACATTTATTGATGGCCCAGTATTGAAATGTGCAGCAATAGTCGGAAGGGTTGCACTTCTGGCATGTTGAACGATTCTCTTCAGTCGTCGTTGGCCTCGTTCTTACAGCGTTTTTTCTGGCCACAGCGATGTCGAACATTTGATGTTCTACCGGATTCCTGATACTCATGATACACACGTGAAGTGGTCGTACGGAAAAATCCCCACTTCATCGCGACCTCAAAGATGCTTTGTCCCATCGCTCGTGCGCCGCCTATAACATTGCGTTCAAACTCACTTAAGCCTTGATAACCTGCCACTGTAGCAGCAGTAGCGGATATAACAACTGCACCAGACACTTGTTGTCTACCGAGCGAGGTGGCGCAGTGGTTAGCACACTGGACTCACATTCGGGAGGACGACGGTTCAATCCCGCGTCCGGCCATCCTGATGTAGGCTTTCCGTGATTTCCCTAAATCGCTCCAGGCAAATGCCGGGATAGTTCCTTTGAAAGGACACGGCCGACTTCCTTCCCCGTCCATGCGTAATTCCCCCAAACGACCAAACCAACCAAACTTGTTGTCTTACATAGGCGTTCCCGACTGCAGCGCCGTATTCTGCCTGTTTACATATCTCTGTATTTGAATACGCGTGCCTATACCAGTTTCTTTCGCTCTTCAGTGTACTACTATGTAATGACACTGACGTGATTTAATGTAAAAAATTTGTAAAGTTATGATAACTTCATTCAGCGAACAGTGAAGAACTATGCCTGATGAATGTATGACAACAGGGAAAATTTTCCAAAGTTATGATAACTTCATTGAGTGAACACTGAAGAGCTAGGCCTTGTGAGTGTATCATAACTGGGAAACTTAACTTATTTCCTGATGCTGTTACGCAGAGCATAAGTCTTCGACGAAACTTTTCCACCACACTCGATTTCGAGCAAGCATCTTCAACTCTGCAGATGTTTTCACCTTTTTCTTGACCTCTTCCTGCAATGTCCTCCTCCATGATGTCTTTGGGCTTTGTTTGTTTCGTTTTATCTGTGGGTTTCAGCAGAGAGCTTTTCTGTCTACAGCATTATGGATTTTTTGGAGAATGTGTCCGATTCAGCTCCATAGAAAGGCGATAGCCTCTTCTCTAGTTCTCTTACAAACGTCTTCGTTGGATATCACATTTGGGCAAAAGATATTTAGAATTCTCTTAAGACATCTTTTGTGGAAGAGTTGATAAATGTTGGTGACAATAGAGATAGTCTGTATCACACCCGCGTAGGAACGCTGATTTCATGTTTGCTCTACATGTTAGTAGTTCAATTGTTAAGCAAGTTTCTCTTGATTGTGGATAAAGTTTGTTCAAAACCAAGTTCGCCTTGCGGATTCTTGCTATGATATCGGCACCTGCTCTTCCGTCTTCAGTCACTACAAAGGTATGTGAACTCTTTTATCTTTTCATCACACTCATCGCTCAGTTTCAGCTTTCCTGCATCTCTAGTATTGAGTTTTATAAACTCCATCTTGGCGGCATTCACATTCACCCAACAATCTTGGCAACTTTCCTTCCGTATCAGCACTGGCAAAGAGGGGGCAGATGTCGTCGAGAAAGTCTTGCAGTCGGTCAGTCAGTCCTCATTGACAGCTCTCTTTTTTCCTCCGTCACTTACTTCATCTATTCTTCCATAAGCCGGTAAAAAAATTGTCGGAGATAAAACACATCCTTAGCGAATTCTAGACTTAAGTGGGTAGGGCTCTGTTACTCGGCATGTGTGTTTACTGTAACTTTCACTGGTAAACTTAACTGCCTAGTATCGCATACTTTTTCAAAGATTTCCACAGTTCAGTAAGGTAAAAGATGCGGTTAGAAACTGCGTAATGATAGCCGCCAACGATGAAACACAATGGGAGATTATGAGTCGGTAATAAAGGCATCTGTTTTTATATTTGTCTTTATGTAATGATAAGATATTAAAAAAAAGATGTTAAGGATTTCTGTAGGATGGTAACCAAGCCGACGAAAAATGTGAGTGAAACATTTGATTTCGAGTGTATAAATTGATGTTACAAAATGATATCTTACTTATGGTTACCATGCTGTTGTTTTGATCTTCAGTACAGAGACTGGTTTCATGCAGCTCTCCATGCTACTCTATCCTGTGAAAGCTTCTTCATCTCCCAGTACCTACTGCAACCTACATCCTTCTGAATCTGCTTAGTGCATTCATCTCTTGTTCTCCCCACGATTTTTACCCTCCATTCTGCCCTCCAATACTAAATTGGTGATCACTTGATGCCTCAGAACATGTCATACCAACCGATCCCTTCTTCTAGTCAAGTTGTGACACAAATTTCTCTTCTCCCCAATTCTATTCAATACCTCCTCATTAGTTATGTGATCTACCCATCTAATCTTCAGCACTCTTCTGTAGCAACACATTTCAAAAGCTTCTATTCTCTTCATGTCCAAACTATTTATCGTCCATGTTTCACTTCCATACATGGCTACACTCCATACAAATACTTCCAGAAACGACTTCCTGAAACTTAAATCTATACTCGATGTCAACAAATTTCTCTTCTTCAGAAACGCTTTCCTTGCCATTGCCAGTCTACATTTTATATCCTCTTTACTTCGACCATCATCACTTATTTTGCTCCCCAAATAGCAAAACTCATCCACTACTTTAAGTGTCTCATTTCCTAATCTAATTCCCCCCGCAGCACCCAACGTATTCGACTTCATTCCATTATCCTTGCTTCTGTTGATGTTCATCTTATATTCTCCTTTGAAGACACTGTCCATTCCGTTCAACTGCTCTTCCAGGTCCTTTTCCGTCGCTGACAGAATTACAATGTCATCGGCGAACCTCAAAGTTTTTATTTCTTCTCCATGGATTTTAATTCCTACTCCAAATTATTCTTTTGTTTACATTACTGTTTGCTCAATAGACAGATTTAATGATATCGGGGAAAGGCTACAACCCTGTCTCACTCCCTTCCTAACCATTGCTTCCTTTTCATGCCCCTCGACTATTATAACTGCCATCTGGTTTCCGTACAAATTGTAAATAGCCTTTCACTCCCTGTATTTTACCCCTGCCACCTTCAGAATTTGAAAGAGAGTGTTCCAGTCAACATTGTCAAAAGCTTTCTCTATGCTCCCACTTAAACTCTCTAAAATCTCTGGTTCTGTCGGTTTATCCTCGTCCCATCTCCTCAAAATTGCCATCTTTTTGCAGTTTCTTCAGTTTTAACCAACAGTTCATAACAAATAGATTGTGGTCAGAGTCCACATCTGCCCCTGGAAATGTCTTACAGTTTAAAACCTGGTTCCTAAGTCTCTGTCTTACCATTATATAATCTATCTGAAACCGTCCAATATCTCCAGGTCTCTTCCAGGTATAGAACCTTCTTTCATGATTCTTGAATCAAGTGTTAGCTATGATTAAGTTATGCTCTGTGCTAAATTCTACCTGGCGGCTTCGTCTTTCGTTTCTTACCCCCACTGCATATTCACCTACTACGTTTCGTTCTCTTCCTTTTCCCACTTTTCGGCTCCCTTCACTAAATGAATAATTTCTTTTGTCTCATCATACATTTCATCAATCTCTTCGTCATCTGCAACTACTTGTACTACTGTGGGAGGCGTGGGCTTCGTGTCTATCTTGGCTACAATAATGCGTTCACTATGCTGTCTGTAGTAATTTACCCGCACTCCAATTTTTTTATTGATTATGAAACTCCTGCATTACCCCTATTTTATTTTGTACACTAAGGGCCATTAAAATTGCTACATCACGAAGATGACGTGCTACAGACGCGAAATTTATCCGACTGGAAGAAGATGCTGTGATATGAAAGTGATTAGCTTTTCAGAGCATTCACACAAGGTTGGCGCCGGTGGCGACACCTACAACGTGCTGACATGAGGAAAGTTTCCAATCGATTTCTCATACGCAAACAGCAGTTGACCGGCGTTGCCTGGTGAAACGTTGTTGTGATGCCTCGTGCAAGGAGGATTGTAGCCTATCGCGATTGCGGTTTATCGTATCGCGACATTGCTGCTTGCCTTGGTCGAGATCCAGTGACTGTTAGCAGAATATGGAATCGGTGAGTTCAGGAGGGTAATACGGAACGCCGTGCTGCATCCCAACGGCCTCGTATCACTAGCAGTCGAGATGACAGGCATCTTATCCGCATGGCTGTAACGGATCGTGCAGCCACGTCTCGATCCCTGAGTCAACAGATGGGGACGTTTGCAACACAACAAGCATCTGCGCGGACAGTTCGACGACGTTTACAGCAGCGTGGACTAACAGCTCGGAGATCATGGCTGCGGTTATCCTGCATCACAGACACGAGCGCCTGCGATGGTGTACTCAACGGCGTACCTGGGTGCACGAATCTCAAAACGTCATTTTTTCAGATGACTCCAGGTTCTGTTTGCAGTATCATGATGGTTCATCGGCGTGTGGCGACATCGCGGTGAAAGTCCATGGGAAGCATGTATTCGTCATCGCCATACTGGCGTATCACCCGGCGTGATGGTATGGGGTGCCATTGGTTACACGTCTCGGTCATCTTTTGTTCGCATTGACGGCACTTTGAACAGTGGACGTTAGATTTCAGATGTGTGTTACGACCCGTGGGTCTACCCTTCATTCGATCCCTGCGAAACCCTACATTTCAGCAGGATAAGGCACGACCGCATGTTGCAGGTCCTGTACGGGCCTTTCTGGATAGAGAGAGTGTTCGACAACTGCCCTGCCCAGCACATCCTCCAGATCTCTCACCAACTGAAAACGTTTGGTCAGTGGTGGCCGAGCAACTGGCTCGTCACAATACGCCAGACACTACTCTTGATGAACTGTGGTATCGTGTTGAAGCTGCATGGGCAGCTGTACCTGTACACGCCATCCAAGCTCTGCCCAGGCGTATCAAGGCCGTTCTTACAGCCAGAGATGGTTGTTCTTGGTACTGATTTCTCAGGATCTATGCACCCAAACTGCGTGAAAATCTAATCACATGTCAGTTCTAGTATAATATATTTGTCCAATGAATACCCGTTTATCACCTGCATTTCTTCTTGGTGTAGTAATGTTATTTGCCAGTAGTGTATTTTTTACCCTGTATTCACCTGACCAGAAGTCTTGTTCCTCTTGCCACCGAACTTCACTAACTCCCACTGTATTTAACTTTGACCTGTCCATTTCCCTTTTTAAATTTTCTAACCTACCTTTCCGATTAAGGGAACTGACATTCCACACTCCGACCCGTAGAACGCCAGTTTTCTTTTTCCTGATAACGAGATCCTCTTGAGAAGTCCCCGCCCGGAGATCCGAATGGGAGACTATTTTACCTTAGGAATATTTTACCCATGACGACCCCGTCGTTATTTAACCATAGAGTGAGGTTGCATGCCCTCAGAAAAAATACGGCTGTAGTTTCCCCTTGCTTTCAGCCGTTCGCAGTACTAGCACTGCTAGGCCGTTTTGGTAAGTGTTACAGGGCCAGATCAGTCAATCGTCCAGACTGTTCCCCCTGCAACTACTGGAAAGGCTGCTGCCCCTCTTCAGGAACCACACATTTGTCTGCCCTATCAACAGACACCCCTCCGTTATGGTTGCACCGACGGTATGGCTATCGCTGAGGCACACATGCCTCCCCACCAACCCCTAGGTCCATGGTTCATGGGGGGATGGTTACCATAAAAAACTATATTTAAAAAGCATATCAAGTTTTGTGTTCATTATCTTGGAAGTTGAATGTAAAGTATGGAATTTTCTATATTAATTTGTATGCATTGTTTATCGTATTAGAAATGGTAATGGATTTAGTTATTAGGAGAGCATGGGAAATGCTCTAACAATATGATTGGATAAGAGGAAACTGAAATCCGAGACTGAGTTCGTGTCTCGATCCGACACATAGTTTAATCTGTCAGTAACATTAATACTGAAATGGCACGCCGATGTAATAAAAAGAGGTTATCTGGGGCCACATGACATAATAATGAAGTTGAAACTTTCTGTTAGCATTCTTCGATGTACAAAATGTATCGCCAAGCTTCGTAACTAATGATTAGTGCTTTAACAGTCCCCAAAAAATTAATAATTTATTGCAGAGTGCAAGAGAGAACGCAAGTTCCCTAAGTGTTTGAAACTGTAGTTGTTGAGGTCTTCAGTCCGGAGACTGGTTTGATGCAGCTCTCCATGCTACTCTATCCTGTGCAAGCTTCTTCATCTCCGAGTAACTATTGCACCGTACATCCTTCTGAATCTGTTTAGTGTATTCATCTCTGGGTCTCCCTCTACGATTTTTACCCGTCACGCTGCCCTCCAATACTAAATTGGTGATCACTCGATGCCTGAGAACATGTCATACCAGCCGAACCCTTCCTCTGGTGAAGTTGTGCCACAAATTCCTCTTCTCCCCAATTCTATTCCATACCTCCTCATTAGTTACGTGATGATCTACCCATCTAATCTTCAGCATTCTTCTGGAGGACCATATTTCGAAAGCTTCGATTCTCTTGTTGTCTAAACTATTTATCGACCATGTTTCACTTCCGTACTTGGCTACACTCCATACAGATACTTTCAGAAAAGACTTGCTGGCACCTAAATCTACACTCTATGTTAGCAAATTTCTCTTCATCACAAACACTTTCCTTGCCATAGACAGTCTACATTTTATATCCTCTCTACTTCGACCATCATGAATAATTTTGCTCCCCAAATAGCAACACTCATCTGCTACTATAAGTGTTTCATTTCCTAATCTATTTCCCTCAGCATCACCTGATTTAATTCGACTACGTTCCCTCATCGTCGTTTTACTTTTTTTGATGTTCATCTTATATCCTCCTTTCAATATGTTTCAGGTATTGCCTTCGTAACAATGGTAAATATAGTGTGTTGCAAGGGCCTCAGGGTAATGCAGGTTCTTCAAATCTCAGTTCTTTTGAAATATTTCGGTGTGGTTTACATGTTACAACAGTCAAACTTAGTGAGGTTCTATATCCACTTCCGCAAATTCCAATTACCACGTTCCTACGGGCTAGAATTAACTAACCGATAAACTATTAACTGTCGTCAAACAATTAATTGCGGTCAAACTTTTAATTGGCGACCTGCCTATCGGATAGCGCGATAATGTGGTTTTCCGTTGCTCATTGTCAGTTTATGGGAATCCATGCACTTCCGAAATGCGTCCCTGTAATAAACTGCAGTCAATTATCTTTGCAGCATTTAATAATGAGACCTACGTATATGGAAACAAATGATGCGAAATACAGTATGTAGTTTATCTGTCTGTTCATTACTCGAAATAATCGCCGACCACGTCCCGCGAAGTACGATAAATTGGAGAGTTGTCTCTGATAATTGCATGTTCAAATTCATGGAAGCGCAAAGATAAAGTTTCTAAAACTGAGCTAACACATCAAAAAATTCATATGATAGTCTAACTCGACCGAATTCGTAGCTGGAACTCCCCCTTAATCAAAGCTCACTTAATCGCGAGAATAATAAAAATTTTGCTTTAGGTAAATACACTGAGGCTATACTACTCACTGAAGCCGTTTAAGACTCACAATAATCTTTAAAAAAATTATAACTCTCGATGATCTTCTCCACACACTACTAAACATTTATGTACTCAAAATTTTCCAGTTTCCTATCCTCTTACGAGTTGAATTCGCAGAATTTTGAGCTTTTCTAAGTGCCAAAACTGTAAATATTGTAATGTTATAGTAACTGAGCAAACACTGTCCAAAATTATGATAAAATGTAGATACGAGCTGCCATGTCCAACGTAATTGCGAAATCAGTCTCGTCAAATGTGTCCAACAGAGTCACGAAGCTACGGAGGTCTCTTAGATTGTGCCATTGACAGCTCTTTGCCGGCAAAGGTATGAATCCACACTCCAGTGCCGATCGGGCAGACGGCATTGACTTGTAGCTAATGTTCGTCCTTATCGCTTTTTTCTTTTAGGTTTTCATACAAGATACGTCAAATTACGCTTATGATGCTTTTTTGGAGAACTGAAAGCTACCTGGTACCTTTTAAACCATGCCAATTATAAAGGTACATGTACAACTGCTTTTAATGTTTAATGGTTCATATCAGATGTAAATTGCTGGCCATAGTTAACTGGTATTACTCATTTTTGTCGAACAGAGAAAGCTAATGCTATCGAAACTAGTGGCCATATCTCCCACATTCAAATTTTGTCTTTTGTTCGCAAATCTTGTGAGGGCTATTATTAGGTAGATTATAACCACTTTCGATTTGAAGTGAGCAAAATGAGTGTTTTATTGTGACTTCAGGTGTTACTTTTGTAACAAGGGTCTGGATCTTAAGTGCTGATGATGACTCATCAGAATCGAAACCTTTAATAGTAGTATATCTAATAAAATGCGGTCAAAACATTTGCGAGTTTTAAATGACGGAGTGCTTCGATTTGAAAATGTCCAATTTCATATTTTATTTTGCGATCGAGAAGTGTATATTTGCGAAAAATTAAACTTGGTTCACACAGAAAAATCTTTAATCTACAAATCAAATTGCAGAAAGAAAATTGTATGGCAAGAACTCTGAGTACCAATCTCGTCTTAATACAAATTTTCTGTTGCCTCTTCAGAAGTTGCATTTACTTACACCGTTTGTACTGTACTATATACTAATCTTTCGCAGAGAATGATAATTCGTTCGTTTCACAATTACATTCATGTAGTGTTATCACTTTGAACACCAAAATATCCCACATCGTTAATGAACGTATTATTCCTTTAAAAATAAACGTAGTGGTGAAATGGACGTTTTCACTGTTCTTAAAATAGCCATACATTTCACTTCGGGAGGCAGCAACAAGAGCACACGATGTAAACAATTCTCCATTCATAGTGTGGCAGTGCACGTCTGCATTCCACAGTGCCCAGAAGCGAACTGGCTGAGAAGGCCGTGTGGTGAATGGTACACCAGTCTCTCGTGGACGACGTCGGTTTTGTTGCGTTAGTCGTCACGGTGAAAGGACACCAGTCGCTGGATGCTACATAGTGGTAGCAGAACGCCCACCGTTGACCACTCACTGACAATGATGGCTAATGCAGATGTAGCAAGAATCTGCAGGAGACACCTGTGGAGCACCTCTGTGAGGTCTTTTGTTCTCAAAGGCATGGATAGATTGAAGCCTGTCCAAAAGATTTCTTTATTTGTTACTTGAGAGTTTATTTCGAACCCGCCGATTTCTGTTGGAACTATGGACTGAGTAGGAGCGAAATTCCATCATCAGCACAAAAACTGAAAACAAAGATAAATTAAAATTTGGTCCATTATTGGTTACTATGATCGTCGAGACTCTGGTTGGTGGGTTCCTTACCTCTTGTCCATATACTTATACCCTGAGAGTAACTAGACAAATCTAACACGCTGAGCCACATTGAAGAATCAAAAGGGGGCAGTGAGCTCCCAGGCCGTTTTCGCAGCACTACACGGCATGTTCGTTTTCGGAATTGATAGTGGACCAACAGGAGTAGTGTTAGATGTTATATCTGGTGCAATATTCCCTAACAGGAAGGAATTGGACATATAGTGCACCGTAGCTTTCCACGCTCATTGCATTCCATATGTTGTGATATGACCCATGAAGTACGTAAAGGCGGTGCCACTTATTGAAGACACAGCAGCAGAGATCTTTGTGGATAGACATTCGACCTATCAGTGTCCAGTGTAGTATTGACTGTTGAAACGATGAAGCAAGGGAGGAAGGAAGGAATATTAGGGTTTAACGTGCTGTCGACATGGATGTCATTAGAGACCTAGCACAAGATCGGATTGTTTCAAGGATAGAGAAGGAAATAGGCAGTGCCCATTTGACTGGAGCGTTTTAGGGGAATCACGGAAAACCTAAATACGGATACCGCACGCAGATTAGAACCGACATCCTCTTCAACGCTAGTCCACTGAGTTAAACACTGTGCAACGTCACTCGGTCCAAATGGTGATGTCATCGCTTGTGGCCTAGGGGACACAGTGAGGATGCAACTGGAAAAGTCTTTACGTTTTCCTGTAGGACTTCATCGAGTCTGAAAGATCGTCACTGATATGACCACGAAACAAAACTTGTAACTTCAGACTGACTGGTATAGGACAAAATTAATTGTTTCTATATGATAAGACGTGATCAGAATTTCATGCTTAGTAACAACAAGAGCAGATGCATGGGGGCATGGAAGAATTCGAAGACTCGCGTTTTGAAGTGCTGCGAAGAGATTACTGTTGTGGTGAATCTGTAGTGATAGGAGTTTTGAACAAAAGTCACAAAAAAGGGAACATACAGTGTGATTCGCTCTAGGAATAGTTGAGATTGTTGTTCCTTACAGACAGAACTCAATACGTCGCTTTTAGCGAAACAAAATCGACTGATGTAATGATAATTTCCGCAATACCCAAAGGAAGTGTGATAATACCGTTGATAGTTTCTCTGACACAGTTGGTCACGGTTACTATTCGCTCGAATTTGCGTCTCATTTAATGTCCGTAATAATTAGCCGTTGCCTTTGCAGTATCGCTAAGTGTTAACGATGGAGATAAAACTGAATTAGTTTTCTTTGCGATTTCTTGGCATATGCTTGCTAATAACATCTGTCCTTGTCCAGGTTTCAGAGTTTCACAGTAATGTGGAAACCACTTCATGTATTGACCCTTGCAAAGATAAAATATGAATAATGTGGTAGTCAATGGAAATCACCTACTTCTCCTGAAGACCTACGGTACGTGTGTGTTATTTTCAGTTAATTTATTGAACATTCATTGCAGTGGTGTCGGCATTTCGTCAGAACTGTGGCTCAAACGATGATTAATATGCTAATTAAAGTTCGTAGCAAAAATAGACTACTTTCCATGCCCGCGGAAAACATGTACAGTAATAGGTTTCAATGACAAAGAAAGGTCTGCAATTTTTTTGGTTAAAAGCAGGAGGAGATAAACCCTTATACTTAGTGTGTAAAGCCAGTATCGTTTCGTAAAATCTGAACGTGAACTGTATAAATGAAAGAAAGATTTACAAAAAGCGCAAACTATATGCCAAAATGAAAATTGCAAAAATAGGAAAGAAAAACTTATCGAATGATTTACAATAGCTCATGAGACTCAATGTACTGTTACTGAGAGAGGTCTAAGAGAGTGGGCAATCTTAATTACAAGTGAGATGAACATTACCGATTTACAGGCATCTTCTGCTTGATTAAACAGATGCAGGAAATTAAACGGAGAAGGAGGTCGCAAAATTAGAAGTTTGCCTCCAGTAATCGTGTAGAGGTGGTGTTATTATTAGGTAATACCAAAGAGAAATTCGTAGCTGACGTGTAGACGAAGCGCCTTGTCATCGCATAAAAGCTGCATGTGAAGTCGATTAGTCAGGTTTCGTGCCACCCGTAATTTATCATCTCGAGCGTTTTTGCAGTTGATGAAACCTATGACACAATCGTATACAACTACGCCCTTGGTAAGTACCAGTGGATTAGTGTTACCGCAACTGTATATCTGTCTCCGGGAACGCCAAGTCAAATTAGGACGAATTTTTTTTTTTTTTAAAGAGTTGTTTACTTGCCTAATCTTGGCCTGGACGTAACAACAAACACCTCTTCCTTAAGGAGGACGACGAAGAGACTGTTAATGTAATTCGCGTTTCACCTGGAACTAATAGTGTGAGTCAGCTCCTCGTTAAAAAAAATTTCCAACACTGTAAAGCATTTTTCAGATAATTGTCGGGGAATATAATTTCAGAATGCTCTTTGTCGTTTCACTTTAATCAACGGAACAGTGTTGTTGAACTTCATTTCTGTATTGTCAGTTTGCATCACCACATTTTACGAATTTTATCAGGTATGACTGGTACGCAGCACAATATGCAGAACAACGCCAAGACCATTTCTTATTCAATTCCAGTTCTGTCTAAATAAGTCCGTGAAGTGCCTGAACGCATTAATTCTTCTTTTGTCAGGTGTGCCTGCTGTGTGGAGATTGTCTGTTTTCGTCGTCCAAGAGACTCTTCACATTTTTGTGGCGACTACAGAGAATAAACAAGGAGCCATTTCATTGTTGGTAAAATGTACATAATTCAAAAATTGTCATAAGACCTGTGTAACAGGAATTGTTCCGAAATATTGAATCTCAACAAATTAAAGTTTTGATAATGTCAACAAATTAAAGTTCTGATTGATGGAAATACATTTCCCTGATTTTCTTTATTTTCTAGTCTCTTGTGTAACAATTACATCTCCGTATGAACTGCAAGTTATTAAAAAATTAATGAAGTGTGACATTCTTGGCACGGTTTAAGTGCTTAAAATGAACGTGTATGCACATTAGACTTCACGCTTTGCGGTGCTACGTCCTCTTATCACGGCTACGCCTACTTATTCACTGATTTAAGCGCTAGGCATGAAGAGCTACACAAACCGCTAGTATATCCGGTTATTCGTGCAGCAAAGTGAGCAACTTAACACTTTTAAAAAAATACTTGCATTGCGCCACAGCAGCTAAAAGACTGACAGTGCAATTCCCATAGTGCTTTCTACCCCCACGAAAAATTTCAGGGTAGGTTTCGAAATGATGGATTGGACCATTCTTTGTTACTTCATTTGTTATTTGACGATTCTTGTTATTTCATTTGTTATCTGACAATTCTTGTTATTTCATTTGTTATTCGATAGTTAAAAAACTTTCCCACATCAAAGCTTATTTATTCTTTTACTTTTTCTGCTGGATTGGGACACCGCAAACATGTAATTGATGGGGTAGGGCGCTAGTCCTACTCTAAGATGAAGAGGTTGATACAAGAGAGGGATTTGTGGTGGGACGCATCAAACCTCAAACGAGCACAATTCTTTGGCGTTCGGACATGTCGCCGTCGTTGGGCGCGCTAATGAACTGAGCTCAAGAGAGCCCGGGGTTGACTTATATCACCTCCTTTCATAAGCCGAGAGTACGCGTCAGTGGCGACGGAAGCGATCGCCTTAGCGTTGCTCATAGCGTAGGTGTGATTACTCCGTCTGCCTCGGCGGCCGAGACGTTGTGTTTGTTCAGTGTCGTCTTAATTAGACCCAAGCTGCTCTGGGCGACGACTTGTCGAGTGTGCCCCTGGTGTTCTCGGCATCGGTCTTAGATGGTGAGAAGTGTTTATTTAAGTCTTGCCTCAATGGCACGAAGTCTTCTATATTACGGCCCTCCTCAATCTGAGGTCGTCTTTAATGTTCCCCAATAACGCGCATGTTTTATGTAATAGGCAAAAGTCAGTTTTTATTAGGTGCTTTTTTTCAGTTTTCCGATATTGAGCTGGTACAAAGGCAGTGGCAGCCACTTCCTCTGTCTCCGCGGATTGTGCTATAACGGTGAAGCGGACAGCGTGCCATTCTGAGAATACGTTTCTTCGGAACAAAGTTTTGAAGTGTTTCAGTTCGTGGTGCAGACTCTCTGCACCTGAGATAATGTGTATCCTGGGTACTAATGTTTTTAGTACCCCATTCCTCTGCGCAGAATGGCGGCATCTACATGTGTGCAAATGCAGTTCATGTATGTTTTCTTTCGATACACATCGTGGCCCAGGGTGCTTCTGCTCTCCTCTTGATCATGACGTCCAGGAATTGTAGTCTTCCTTCTGCTTCGTTTTCGATAGAGAATTTGATTAGATCAGATGTGCAAGGAAATCAAGGAATTTTTGCCTTACATGGGAACAGCTGACTAATGTGTCGTCCGCATAACGGAAAGAGTAGGGCTTAGTATTTCTGTCAGGTGTTTTCCCATCAATGAAGGAGTCCTCGTGTTGCTGACGATGGGACGTAATGGCATCTCATTTTTGTAGACCTACCGTTTTCTTTTCCATAAAATCTTGATGGTACAGGTCCTTGTGGTATCAATTTCTTGATGACCTCATTGATAAATTTGGGTCCTAGAGAAGAGCTCTGGTTTTGTGCTCCAGTTTCTTGGTGGGGTCAACGTTGATCTTTTTGTAAGAGTTACCATCTAGCACACTTCGTCCTATCTCAGCGTAGTAGAATAACAGAAGCGTTGCCTTTATCAGGAGGTCAGACAACAATCTCTGGGCACTTTCTCAAGTCCCGAACACCCCTCCCTCATTCCCTGCTGTTAAAGTTTAACTTCGTAACCTTAATTTTCGTCACAGCGTGACAAGTTTCACGACGTACTTCTGCAGCTGCTTCAGTCGGTTGTCGCGCTGCAACCTGTTCAGCTGCGCTGCCGACGACCACGACCAGCGTGACCTCAGCAGTGCCAGCAAGGATCAAACCCCTCTCCAGAACAGTAATCGCATTGTTACTCAGCTGCATGTTAGATTGATGACGGTCTTGTGCGCGGTCACCAGTGAGAGTCTGCTAAGGAGACGTACATTTTTTTATGTTTTTACGTACTGAATCCTTCCTATGTGCTGGATTAGTTGCTACACAGATATCGTCATCAATTGAGTACCAGATCCAAGAATTAAAATGATTGACCAGGTGCAAAATCAATCTACTTAGGATGGTTCCTGGCAGTTGTACTCAGGCTGCAGCGGATAAAATGTACCCACTCAGGTACCGAGACTAGGCTGGCACACTTCTTGATTCTCTTGGCTGTCGCTGAATCGATGTGATGCGTCACTTTAGTAAAATTCGGCACTTTATGTTGAGCTCGACACCTCTTCAGAAATGCAAAAACTCTCAGCAAACGGCACCTCCGCTGTCGTAACTTGTCGAATTTCTTCATGCTGCGATATATCTCCCTCCGTGAAAGCATGTGACATGATTCTTCAGTTTCTTCCAGCGTATTTGTTGATCGGACAGCCCACGGCTGTACTGCCGGCTCGTACCGTCCAACGGGCACAATATTGCGCGCACTGGACCGGCTATACACCCATGGCCTGTTCCATCACTGATAATCATTGCTTAGCAGGACTCACAAATGCGACACGGCTTTTCTGCACACACGTTTCAGTCAGAGAAGAGCTTAAAGTGTTTAATGAGTGGAGTCCATTAAAAGAAACTGTTTGACTGCTTCGTCTACAGTAGTGGCAGGTACCTATGAGAGTTTGATATTCGAGGACGATGCAAAGAAGATAATGATTTAATGTCACGACGATGACGAGTTCATTAGAGGAGGAGACATACCCAAATGCGGAAGAATAAGGAAGGAAACCGGCAGTGTCCTTTTCAAACGGTCCAGATCAGCATTTACCTTAAGCGATATAATTTAATCAAGTATAATCTATACCTGGCTGGCATGACGAAGTTTTTAATACCCGTCCCCTCGATCACCAATGCTTTGTCTTACGACTGTGCCACGTCGCTCGACCATTATTCGAGAGGTACTTGACAAGCACGCTTTGTAGGCGGGGAAGAATTTGTTTCGAAGGGCGACTGTGCGTTAGTAGCTTAGTAAAATTCTTGACACAATCGAAGCGTGTCATCTGTTCTTGTTTTGTATGACTGTCTGCTTTGTGGCCAATATATTCAGTGCCAAAGTATTTATCACTCTTGGAGCCACATACTTATCACTCTTTGAACTTCTTATCTGTCCAACTTCATACTTGGTTGCAGATCTCAATGAGAATGCAATGAGAGGCACCCAGAAATAGCGAGGGATGTCGTTTATTTTTAACGTGATGTGGTGAATTAAGTTAGGAAATGAGACACTAAAAGTTATTGATGAAATTTGTTGGTTGGACAGCAAAATAACTGAACACTCTAGAAGTGAACAGGTTATAAAATGTGGAATATATAGAGCAAGAAAAGGTTTCTAGAAGAGCAGAAGTATGTTTACGACGAACAAAAATTTTAGGTGAACTTCGACTGGCTTGGTTCGGACATCCACCTCTACCTATCTGGTGCCAGCCGTTTCACCCCTTTGTGACCACTAAACTCAACATCCTGTAAAATATCCACTGAATATTTTAGTCTAGTTCTGCCCCCGTTATTGGTCACGTCTACAGTTCCTTCCCACACCAGATTAACTATTTCTAGATTTCAATAACCAATCTGTTCTTTTCGTAAAGATCTTTCATCCACTTCTTTTCTCAACTATTCTTCAAAGTAAATCTTCATTTCATACTTTATCTGACGACTCAACTGTGTTCAACACTCTTCGATAGCACCGCTTTTCAAATAATTTCAGGTACCTTCGACCTCGAATTTCTGAAATTAAGAGTTAAAATTTGTTCTCCTTGTACTTTTACTGTTCTTCCGAAATTTTGTTTTACTATCTTCTTTGCTTCTCTGATGTGCAAGTTGAACAACAGTGGTGGTAAGCTGCAACTCTACCTTAACCTTCTTAAAACGAACTTGTCTTCCGTAGCCTTCCAATTTTATTTCTCTCACCTTCACTGATGTTGTAAACTATTCGTCTGTCTCCGTTCTTTAACCCCAAGCTTTTACGGATTGTGGTCATCGTACTCTAGGTCCAGCCATATTAATGTCACTAAGGCCTTTGTTCAGAGTCAACGAGCAGTTCCACTCACAGACGGCAGGTTGCAGCCCTAATATAGAGAGTTTATAAAGCGTGCCGGGGCATACGAAAAATACTGCAGTCGTTGCCTTAATTGCGAAACGGAACGATTTATCTGACCGCCAAGAGGGCATTATCATTGGCTTTTGGGTCAAGGTTAACACATTTCCGAAACGGCCAAGTTTGTCAACAATTTTATTGCCGCCGTGGTTAAAGTAGACCCTGAGTGGCGAAATGGCACTACCCAAAATTGGCACAGAGATAACTGTGGTGTACCTCAGGCCATAAATGACAGTGGTCAACGACGGCTGCGGAGCTGTGTATAGGTGAATGATGCCCAACTACCGAGTAACTGACTGCCAATATGAATCGAAGGGCTATTAACAGCGCTTCTTCAACGATCGTTGAGCGAACGTTGCAGCGTATAGGAGTCTGCAGCAGGTGCCTGGTTCACGCAGCCACGCTGACTGCTATTCATCAGAGACGAAGGCTGGAATTAGCACAACAGTGCCGCAGCTGGACGTCCATTGAGTGGCAACAGGTGACCTTTTCAGATGAATCACGTTTTATGCTCCACCGTACACGCGGCTGTTGGTTTGTACGGCGTGAATCATCTGAAAGCAAAGGACGCAGGCCGGAGAAAGGAGTGTTATGTTCTGGAGAATGTTTTCGTGGTATTCAGAGGCTGATATCGTCGCTCTGCAAGGTACAGTGGATCAACACAAGTATACATCTATCCTTGGGGATCATGTCCACCCCTACTTGCAGTCAGCTTTTATCTCCACACAATGACATCTACCAGCAGGACAACGCAACGTGTCGCACAGCTCATGGTGCACGAGCGTGGTTCGAAGAGATCTTTGATCAGTTTACCGCTCCCACATAGTTACCAAACTCTCCGGATTTAAACTGAATCGACAATCTGTAGGACCATTTCGATCGTGCTATTCGTGGCATGGGTCCTCCATACAGGATCCTAGGACAGCTGACACAGCACTGGAGTCGGCATGGCTCCATATCCTTGTCGGTACTTTCCAGGAACTCACTGACGCTTGCACGTCTCCCAGCGATGCGCGCGGCAAAAGATGGTTACTCATGCTCTTTGCAGGTGGTCATATTGGTGTGAGTGGGTTTGACTGGATAGTGTACTCGTTAACTCGTGTACTCGCTCTCGTTTCTACGCTGGTGTAGTTCACTTGTACCCGATACAGACTCAAGCGGCCAATGTTCAATTGAATGGGAAGCGGCAGAGACTAGTGAATCGAGTCGTCGGTTGCACGGAGACAGCGAACTCGGAGGTAACCTCGTAGAACCAACTGGCAAGTTTAAAGTCAGTGTAAAGATCTCATTTCCGGTCCGTAATGTAGAGTCGCAAAAATCAGGGAAAAATACTTCTTCAGTTACATATCACTTCCTACCTCGGCCTTATTGCACATAAAAATTATGCGCAAATTTTTCCATTCATTAATTATTGACGTTTCTGAATTAATTTTTACCGTCAAGTGCTTTATCTGTATCGCTTGAGGGTGTGATTTCATAGTACCAATGCAGACATGAAGACATTTACGCGAGATACAGAAGCTTTGAAAGCTGCATCAGACCAGTGTTTATCAACATCTGCTTAATTGCCGCAAGCCACCTGACGTTATGTGGTGGAGGGTACTTTTGGTGCCCCTAATGGATCCCCTGTTTCACTCACGAACGGCTAGTGGGAAGATTGGTTATCGGCAAGCCTCTGTGTAGGCTCCAATTCCTCGAATTTTCTTGTTGTGTCCATTTTGCGAGACGTATGTGGGTGGAAGTAATATGTTGTCCGACTCAAACGTCAGCTTCTCCATAATTCGCAAAGCCACGCTTGTAGTGTCTGCCACCGAAGTTTGTTGACCATCTCTGTAACTCTCTCGCGGACTAAACGAACCTGTGGCGAAACACGTCTCTCTTCGTTGGATTTTCTCTCTTCTTCTATCAGTCCTACCTAGTGAGGATCCCATATTGGTGAACAGTACTCAAGAATCGGTAGAAGGAACTCCTTCTTTAGTAGATGAATTACGTTTCCTTAGGAGACTTCCTATAAATCTCTGTCTGTCATCAGATTTTCCTGCTATATATTTTATGTTGTCACTTAAGGTCGCTCTGGGTAGTTCTTCCTATATGTTTTACGGTACTATTTCCAGCAATTTGTCATCAACTGTGTAGTTGTACACTAGTGGCTTTTGATGTGAAGGTCGATGACAGCATGTCATGGCCTCACACAAATGCAGGATGCTTTTCGACCGGTGCCCCTGGGATTTGCAGTGGGATGATAGAGGCTAGCACGAGTGGGGTGGTTGCAAGAATCTGGAACATTCTATAATAATTAGTACTGGAATACTTTAGTAAATAACTTTTACTTAACTTTGTTCTGCTAGTGCACTCCAGGAACACAACTAACAACAACTATCTTTCTTGAATACAAATGACTCATTAACAAACATTAACTGGGTTATACAACAAGAAAGATAACACAATTCTGGTATTACGTGCGGAATACATTCGCGAAGTAGAGGCTGCGAACCTAGCGACCTGAAGTCTGTTCTAATCTGACTTCGCTCACGACCTGTAGCTGACTCGGCCGGTGAGATCTGTAAGTCTCTGTCCGTGCCATACGGCGGCGTTGCAAGCCCAGCGAGTCCAGAGAGGTTGCACTGTCTTCTGGCGTTGTTACCTTCTTGTATAGATAATGGCCTAATCTGCAAGCAGTCTTAAAGAGCTTCTGGTTCATTCTGCTAAATCATTTTATACATTGTAAACGGTAACTGTACCATCACACTTTCTTGAGGTACCACCAAAGTTACATTTGTCGATTTTGTTCCGTTAAGAGCGACGTGTTGAGCTCCACCCCGAAGAATGTCCCCAACCCAGTTGAAAAACAAGTCAGGTATCCTGTAACGTCGTATTTTTTTCACTGAACGGCAGCGCGGGACGGTGTCAAATGAACAGAGCGAGCTGAATTTCGCCAAGATCTCTGTTTGCGAAATCCATCTTGATTTTTGCAAAGGCGATTTTCGTTCTCTAAGAACATCATAATTCTTGAGTGCAAGCATATTCCATGATTATACAAGATTGACCTAAACGATGTAGGCGTGAAATTAGCTGCTTCTATCCTACGACTCTTCTTGAAAACGCGAATGACCTGTGCTTTTTTGTAACCAATAGGTTCCCTTCGTGTATCTTATTTGTGGCCATGATGTATTTCCAGTACTATGCCATTGTACATTTCACAGTTCTTACGATGGTTGAAAGGAGGGACCGTATTACGATTTTTCGTGGCGAAACAACTTCGGAAGACCGAATTCAGTCTTTTAGCCTTCTCTCTGTCATTTCCGTTTCGGCCCCTTTATCGTCAATGAATGACGGACCATATGATTTCGAACAGCTTACTGGTTTTACGTAGCCAAAACCTCTTAGGGATTTTAGACAGATTACATACAAAAATTTTACTTTCAACATCAAAAATGGCTCTTAGGACTATGGGACTTAACATCTCAGGTCATCAGTCCCCTAGAACTTAGAAATACTTAAACCTAATTAACCTAAGGACATCACAGACATCCATACCTGAGGCAGGATTCGAAGCTGCGACCGTAGCGGTCGCGCGGTTCCAGGCTGAATCGCCTAGAACCGCTCGGCCACACAGGCCGGCTACTTTCGACATCAATGAACGCTTCTCTGATTGTCCTCTTTGCTCTCGTTTTGGTTCGCTCAGCTATTGTTCGATAGGTTGTTACTTCCCTTGAATACAATATAGCAGGTCAGCAGCTGGAAGCAGTTAATTCCATAAATTATCTGAGAGTACGCATTAGGAGTGATTTAAAATGGAATGATCATATAAAGTTGATCGTCGGTAAAGCAGATGCCAGACTGAGATTCATTGGAAGAATACTAAGGAAATGCAATCCGAAAACAAAGGAAGTAGGTTACAGTACACTTGTTCGCCCACTGCTTGAATACTGCTCACCAGTGTGGGATAGATACCAGATAGGGTTGATAGAAGAGATCGAGAAGATCCAACGGAGAGCAGTGCGCTTCGTTACAGGATCATTTAGTAATCGCGAAATCGTTACGGAGATCATGGATAAACTCCAGTGGAAGACTCTGCAGGAGAGACGCTCAGTAGCTTGGTACGGGCTTTTGTTGAAGTTTCGAGAACATACTTTCACCGAGGAGTCAAGCAGTATATTGCTCCCTCTTACGTATATCTCGCGAAGAGACCATGAGGATAAAATCAGAGAGATTAGAGCCCACACGGAGGCATAGCGACAGTCCTTCTTTCCACGAACAATACGAGACTGGAATAGAAGGGAGAACCTATAGAGGTACTCAACGTGCCCTCCGCCACACACCGTCAGGTGGCTTGCGGAGTATGGATGTAGATGTAGATGTAGATCTGTGATGAAGCTCTTTGTTTACGTAGTAGTTTTTTGACGCACCTATTAAGCCAGGAATGGTGCCAACAAGAACAAGACGCAGCTGTATTGTAGGTGGTTAGAGAGGTGGCCGTGTTGTGTAGCTGAGTAACAGGTAGTTGTAGTGGTGGTGGTGGTGGTGTGCCGCAGGTGGTGGCGGCGCGGCTGCAGAGCGCGCGCCTGCCGTGCGGCCAGGCGACGGCCGGCGGCGCGCAGCGGTGGTTCCGCGGGGACTCCCCGGTGGTGCCGCTGCCGCAGCCGCCGCGGCTGCTGCTGGAGGAGGCGCACCTGCGCGTCGCCACCGTGCTGCCCGCCGACGCCGGCCTGTGGCGCTGCGAGCGCAGGGACCCCGCCACCGGCGCCCTGCTCGCCGCCCCGCCGCCCGTCCGGCTGCTGCTCGCCGGTAAGTCTGCCGCCGTCTACCCACCTCTCTTGCAGTTCGAAAGAAGACAGGTGCTGACACATGTAAATGCTACTGAACCATCAGTTTAATAAGTCATAGTTGCAAAATATCGACAAGCATTACTCGCAGAAGAATGGAAACACTGGTAGAATCCCATTTCAGAAAAGGTCACTTTGGATTCTGGAGAAACGTAAGATCACATGAGGCAATACTGAACCTACGACTTTTCCTAGAGGATAGTTTGTAGAAGGGCAGACCGACGCTTACAGTATTTGTAGTTTCAGAGAATGCTTTTGACTATGCTGCTGGAATAGGCTCTTTGAAGTAATACAATTACGACATAAAGTCGCGTAGGGGGAAGGTGACCATGTTGAACATGAACAGCAGTACTGCATAAAGACTGGACTCACCGCTGATCAAAATTTCATGCTTCGAAAGAAGAATGCCTTTTTTGCTCGTATATGAACTTAGCCATCTACCTACACACTATGTGATCAAAAGTATCCGGACACCTCGTTGAAAATGACTTACAAGTTCATGGCGCCCTCCTTTGGTAACGCTGGAATTCAATATGGTGTTGGCCCACTCTTAGCTTTAATGACAGCTTCCACTCTGGCAGGCATACGTTCAGTCTGGTGCTGGAGGGTTTCTCGCGGAATGACAGCGCATTCTTCAAGGAGTTCTGCACTGAGGAGAGGTATCGATGTCGGTCAGTGAGGCCTGGCACGAAATCGGCGTTCCAAAACATCCCAAAGGTGTTCTACAGGATTCAGGTCAGGACTCTGTGCTACCAGTCCATTACAAGGATGTTATGCTCGTGTAATCACTCCGCCACAGGCCGTGCATTATGAACAGGTAGTCGATCGTTCTGAAAGATGCAGTCGCCATCCCCGAATTGCTCTTCACCAGCGGGAAGCAAAAATGTGCTTACAACATCAGTGTAGGTTTGTGGTCTGATAGTGCTACGCAAAATAATAAGGGCTGCAAGCTACCTCCACGAAAAACACAACCACACCAGAACACCACCGCCTCCGAATTTTACTGTTGGCACTACAGCGCTGGCAGATGACGTTCAACAGGCATTCGCCGTACCCACGCCCTGCCATCGTATCGCCACACTGTGTACCGTGATTCGTCACTCCACAACTTTTTCCACTCTTCAGTCGTCCAATGTTTACGCTCCTAACACCAAGCGGGGCGTCGTTTGGCATTTACCGGCGTGATGTGTGGCTTATGAGCAGCTTTCTCACCTCCAGCATAACTGTCATAGTACTTGCAGTGGATCTTGATGCAGTTTCGAAGCTCCTGAGTGATGGTCTGGATAGATGCCTGCCTATTACACATTACGACACTCTTCAACTGTCAGTGGTCTCTGTCAGTCGACAGACGAGGTCGGCCTGTACGCTTTTATGCTGTACATGTTCCTTCACGTTTCCACTTCGCTATCTCTTTGGAAACAGTGGAGTTAGCGATGTTTAAGAGTGTGGGAATCTTTCTTGCAGACGGCCGGCCGGAGTGGCCGAGTGTTTATAGGCGCTACAGCCTCGAACCGTGAGACCGCGACGGTCGCAGGTTCGAATACTGCCTCGGGCATGGATGTGTGTGCTGTCTTTAGGTTAGTTAGGTTTAAGTATTTCTAAGTTCTAGGGGACTGATGACCCCAGCAGTTAAGTCCCATAGTGCTCAGAGCCATTTGAACCATTTTTTGTGAAGGTAGTGAGACTAAAATAAAGAGAGCAATAATTATTTATACCTAGTGCAAAAATCAGACTGCAGTTATGAAAGACAAAGGACATGAAAATGGAGCCAGGGGAGCAGCGTTTTCTAAGGAAATTTTTACTGGTCAGCGCTCGAAAGATCCATAAAAGAGCCAATCCAAATAAAGTAAAGAGCGAAAACGCGAAAATGCGAGCTTTTCTTCTAGCAAACCATGATACGAAGTTACTTCATCTCCTTACTGCTTCCTCGTAGAGAGCCGTAGTCGTTTCACCTCTGAGAGTCTTGACAGCCAAGGCAGATGTATCCAGGGACAGAGAGATTTCGGACTGATTTGCACTTAGCCGTTCCCGACGGTCGTTGATGTGCCACCAGTGACGAATTCTGCAGCCACTTGGACTTCCAGCTACAATGTACTAAGATGAGATCGAGGCACAACCACGAGATGATGCACCGTGGCATCAACGTCATTTTATAGAACTTCATAACTTCAGGCTTCATTTTGAAGACGAGCTTTCTTCCATCTCTGATCATAGGTTCATCCCACACCCTTCTTTAGCATTATCTGTCCTTTATTTCAAGGTAATGACAATCATGGTTGACTTCGTGATTGCATTTGTCTTATTTATATGATTATTAGAATCTTACCCCAAGCGTTTTATCAGATGGTCAGGTTTTACTAGAATAATATTATCATTACTTTAAGTAACAAACCGAATTAACTGTGATTCCTGTTTCATCTCATAGTTATTCAATTCTCATATCATTATTTTGAAGGGTGTTTAAGTGTGTCAGATACAGAGCTTAATTTCCACATCTCCAACTTTGAATCATGCGACTCTGAGTTAGCACCTATCAAAAATTTTATTTAATCTGCACATTTTGCAACTGAGGAAAAATTTGGAAAAATAATTGAAGTTCAGGGAGAAGAAAGTATAACTTAACAATTTGCTGAAGACATTGTATTTATCAGAGCAGTCAAAGGATTTGGAAAAAGAGCTAGACAGTATGAATAGTATATTGAAAAGAGTTTATCAGATGAACATCAATAAAACTAAAACATGTTTAATAGAATATTGACCAATTTAATCAGGAAATTAGATTAGGAGCGAGACGCTGAAAATAGTATGGAAAACGTGGCCTTCTTGATACTAATATTTCAATTTTTTCCTTCTTCCTCTAAACTACCAGACATAAAAATTAATTTTCTTCACAAAGCTAACTTTTTCCAAGACTAAACAATTTTTTAATGGAAACAACTCTTCTTACTTACTTATTTTTCACTTCTCATTTTACTATGACTTTAATTAACTTGAGTCCATGTTACACCCGCAGTTGGATAACTTGTGCTCAGTCCTTTTTCTCAGTGATGTAGTAACCATTCGAACTGTTTTGAACAAGTAGGATGGAAAGATAGTTTACTTCAAAAAATTTATGAAACAGAATAAGAAACAGCAAGTGAACTATGCATATATTCAGGAAAAATACCAAGAAAATAATTTGTAAAGCATCATTAACACACGTTTTTGTATTGAAATGTTTGGGTGCCACGCTTAAAAAAATACTTTCATAGAACCATTGAAAAGGTTTTCGGGAACTGAGCATCATTTTAAGCATTTATATATTGTGCTTCAATCTCACTGTAAAAAGGACATCTCTTTGCAACTTTTCGAGATTTTAGTTTTCCAACATTTTCTTCCCATTTCTAGAATGAAATATCCTTCTAAGTTGGTAACCTTAAGGCTTTGTTGATGTTCCACAGATATATTTTTGGTCTACTTTGCTATGATTATAAGAAAACTTCTAATAAACTACCTCTTCAGTAAACAATCATAGTTGTAACTTGGAGCTTGCTCCATAGATGGTTGACTAGCTTTGACAGTCAAACATTGAAGGAAATCTTTTAAGTGAAAATCCACCACTTGGCATCTGTCAAGAAAGAATGCATTCGGACATGGGAAGTCATTTGAAAAATAAGTTAGATTAGTCGGAGTATATGAAGACACCAAAGACTGATAGGCGATGAAAATTTAGACTCAAGACAGGACAGATAAACTACATGCGATACACAACATAAATTCCGTCATGTAACCAGGGAAATCAAAATTTTGACAGACTAAATGGATTTGCAAAGGGATACCAATAATTGGACTTCAGGAAATGAGAAACATTGATCAGAAAAGAACAGAATCACAAGGATATAGACTTTATAAGGTAATACCAAGAAAAGGAGTAGTGAAGCAAAGTCCACAAGTGAGAAGAGTATTTGTGGTCATTCTCAAAATAACTGAATCTGTAGTAGAATTTAAATCACAGTCTCAAAGGCTATCAACACTAACTATAAAAGCTTAAAATAAAACGTGGACAGTAAAAAATGCCCATAGCCCATCTAACGATAGTACAATAAGAAGGAACACAGAGAAGATAAGGATGAATTTTTATAGCTTTCAGATCATAAAACAACAAACATAAATAAGTATCACATCAAAATTTTAATTTGAAATTTTAATGCCCAGCTAGGAAGGAAGAAGAGATATAGAGATGTAACAGAGAAATGGTCAGCATAAAGAAAATCAAACATGAATGGAATAATGTGAATCTTCAGGTTTTGGCAGAAATAGAAAAGGAGGGATGCCTTCCATTCTTGGATGTTTTGGTTCGTCGCAGAGAGGATGGCACTTTGGGACATGAAGTGTATAGGAAGCCGACGCACACCGATCTGTATTTACGTGCAAATAGCTGCCACCATCCTGCCCAGACAATGAGTGTTCTCCGAACTTTGACCCACAGAGCGCATATTATTTCTGACGAAATCAGTCTGCGAGATGAACTTTCCCACTTACAAAGAGTGTTAGAAGATAATGGGTACTCTCCACAACTAATACAGAGGGCACTGAAAATGAAACCGAAAGAGGCCACAAAGAAAGCAGAAGAAGATGGAGAAACCTTTAAATCGATTGCCTTCCTGCCATATGTTGGTAGCCTCTCATCAAAAATAGGACGGATTATCGGCAGACACAAAGTAAAAGTGATTTTTCGTCCTCCACCCAAGACAGCTGCACTCGTGGGGTCCGTCAAAGATGATTTGCTGCTCCGAAAATCTGGAGTTTACAAAGTTCCATGTGAATGTGGCCTGTCTTACATCGGACAAACAACTCGTACTGTCCAAGAAAGATGTACAGAACACCGGAGGTACACACGACTTTTACAGCCTAACAAGTCGGCAGTGGCAGAGCACTGTATTGATAATGGTCACAGTATGTTGTATCACAACGTCGAAATTTTGGCAACTATATCATCCTTTTGGGACTCGATAGTGAAGGAGGCAATTGAAATTCGCTTGGCGACGAATTTAATTAATAGAGATAGTGGTTTCAATCTTGATAAATCATGGAATCCGGCGTTTGCTGTAATAAACTCGCAAAGACGTCGTCACAGAGCAGCTCACAATGATATATCGATATGCCAACACAGATCGACTGCGGAGTCATAGATACAACTCGCCCATTATGCACGCCTCTGCCGCCGACCAACTTCTCTGGCGCATTTCCATCTGTGACCACATGCGCAGTCGTGCGGTACACGAGTATAAAGGGACGAAGCGAGCACTGGAGCGGCAGTCTTGCGACTCACTCTGAAGATGGCTGGACGATATACAGTCGAAATATTAAAAGAAGAAGGAGATTTCTTGCGGCTACACACCCGAAACTTAATGGAACATGAATGGCATAAGACTGGTGGAACTCTGCAGAAACCATGACATGGTCTCAAAGTCAACACACTTCATGAGCAGACCAAATAAGCTCAAAACACGGAAACATCTATACTGAAAAAAGGAGAACGCCAACTGGGTCATATCTGTATGGATAATAATTTCCACAGGAAAACTACATATTGGACCTTCTGAGACGGACAAATACTGGATCATATAGTTACATGATAAAAATAAAAATTAAATTCGCCCCCTTAACAGAGAAAAAAATTTCCGACCCAAAAAAGAAGGGAACTTATGACATTCATAAATTGATAAGCAAGAAACAAAACGAAGAATAAACAAGGAATATGAAAATAACAGATGAGATGGAGGAAGTAGTTCCCAGTTGAAACAAACAGCTGAACAGGTATTCACTGTAAATCAAAGGAAAAAACACCAATGGTGGACAGATGAATGCAATAAAACAGTGGTAGACAGACACCACAGGTAAGCCTGGAGCCGCGCGGGATTAGCCGAGTGGTCTAGGGCGCGGCACTCATGGACTGTGCGGCTGGTCCCAGCGGAAGTTCGAGTCCTCCCTCGGGCATGGGCGTATGTGTTTGTCCTTTGGATAATTTAGGCTAAGTAGTAAGGTTAAGTAGCTTAGGGACTGATGACCTTAGGAGCTACGTCCCATAAGATTTCACACACATTTTTGTAAGCCTGTATAAAGTACCAGAGTCATAAATCAGAAGAATCATGTTTGGAAATAAAAGAGCAATGAAATATAATTCAAAAAATAATAGTAAGGGTTAATCAAAACGCTGTACTCTTTGTGATAGAAATTAATATCAATAAGCTAGAGTAACTACTATAATTAGCAGACAACTACATATATATGACCCTCCAATATTAATGTTAAAGGATAAAAATAATAAAATGGCCAATAGCAGTAGAAAAATACAGAAATGTTAGCAGAAACATTCAAAAAATCACTAAATTGCGAAGATACTCCAGTACTACTACAAATAAACACAGATATCCCTATTAAAACACCAAGATCCACGAAGCCTACAAAGCTTTGAAGCAGCTGAGAAACTATAGAGCAAGGGTGGAAGGTCAAACATTTATGGAACTTTGGAAATATGTAGCAGAACCAGTGAACATATCATTACACCAATGCGTAGTGAAAATCTGGAACAAGGAACAGCTGCTAGACCATTGGACTACAATTATAATCCGCTCATTACGCAAAAAAGGGGGCAAATCAAATATAGACCTTTATAGAGGAATTTCCTTTTTGGACATACACAAAAAGTCATGCCAAGAATTCTATACGGTCGTTGTAAATATCACTTGGAACTGGAACCAGGGGAATACTAAGGAAGGTTTAGGCCCTGGACAAGCTTCCCAGAACAGATAATCACTTTGAAATTGGTAATGGATTTCTACAAAAGAAAACAATAAAAGTCTTCGTAATTTTAAAAAAGCTTATGATTGCATCCAAAGCTCTTCGGCGATGAGGATACTGAGGAATTTCATAAACATGATCAACTTTACTCTAACAAACAGCAAATCTAAAAAAAAGTTTAGAGGAGGAAAAATATCTTAGCCATTTACGATTACAACAGGGTTGAGAAATGGAGCTCGTTAATCGCCGTTACTATTCGATTGTGCACTCAAATACGTGATGAAGGAATGGTGCGAGGAAAATCCTAAAAACATAATATTTGGAAGCAAGAAAGATCAAATAAACTCTAATAGCTTGGGGATTCGTAGATGACTTAACGTTACTGGCTAGTAACATTCAAGGACAAATAACAAATATCAAACAAGAAGCGTGCAAAATATAGCACAAAAAATATAGCACAAAATATATAATTCTAAAAGACTGAGGTAATGATTGCAGATCCACTAATAACCAACCGTATAAAAGTAAATAACAAAAGTAAAAATAATGATACAATTTAAATACCTAGGAGATGTTTTAACATACATCTTCGACAAGAAACCTGCATGGCAAGTAAGAACTAACAAAATGATAAAAGCTCAGGAATTAACACGATATACACGTAATAAGAAATGTCTATCAATTAAAACTAAATTACTACATTACAAGACGGTGGTTCAACCAGAGGTAACATGCGGAAATGAAACTCATTTCAATGCCACCCGGAAGAACAGAGTCGACAAAATCGTAAAAGCAGATAGAAGGATACCTAAAACAAGCATAAATAAGAAATATCAAGAAGATGGACAATTGGCGGATAGTGCCAAATGAAGTGATGTACAGCAAAGTAGAGCCCATTACGATACTATACAGAAAAAAGGATATCTGTGTGTGGTCATATTATGAGGACACAGGATACCAGAATCAAGATTATCAAGAAAAATTATAGAGAAACTTTGAACACGAAGCAACAAATAGGTTAGATAAAGGAGTTTAGGGACGATATGAAAGAACTAGATTTAACCCTGAAATTGGAAACATAAAATTTAGATTCAAAGCAAAAACAGAAAAACGACAAACAAAGGAAAGGGTATTTACTGATGAAGAACGACAAGAAAGACAAAAAAGAATGAAAAGATACTGGGCAATTCGGAGAGAATACCTATAGAAGAAGATGACCAGAAAATGATTGACTGAAGTGATCCAATGACTCTGTACCAACAGAAGAACAAGAAGAAGAAGAAGCAACTGTGTATTACGAACAGAATTGTTGCTTTGCAAATGAGAGTACTTTATGGACCAGTTGAATCACTATAATATCTAATATGAAAACCAGTAACGTGATTCGGTGTTACTTGAGCACAAATTACATTAGAAAGTCGGTAGTCTCAAGTTACCCACTTTTTCAGCTTATGCTGAGTACTTTTTGATTTAATTTGTTCACGTGGTTGACACAAAACATAACACTGGTTGTGAATAATGTTGTAAAATGTGTGAACTTGTTGAAAAATGGTGTCATAGATGAACGATGAATATTAGATGGGTAGCTCTAATAACGAATGGAGGAGGTAGTGAATCGGATTAAGGAATTTATGGCAGAACTTGACTAAAAGAAAGGATCGGCTGATAACACATCAAGGAATTGTCAGCTGCATAGTGGAAGGAAGTGTGTGGAGTAAATATTGCAGAGGGAGACAAGGTTTGAATACTGTTAGCATCTTCAAATGGATGTAGGCTGCGGTGGTTATGCGGAGATGAAGAGACTTGCACATGACTGACTAGCATGGACGATCGTATAAACCAGTCTTTGGACTGAAGACCGCAGTAACTTCAACACACCTCTTCATCTTTATTGCGTCTGCTTCAAATTCAGGCGTCCGTACGTAGAGATGTACAGCGTTTCGCATATGCATCTTTCGACACACTTGTCTGCCCTCGCATTTGGTATTATGCATGGAACACACGCCCCTGTAACGACTGTACATTGTCAATGGATGTGGACTACAGCTATGCTTTTAACTGTCTCGACAGCCGGAAATTTGGGGGTAAAGTCAGGAGAATGTGTTGGCCAACCTGGAGCGTTCCTTTCATCCATCCTGTGCCTCGGAGTTTCAGCTGCATCGTTCCAATCCACACTCGTGGTTGCAACCAGAGCTCACACATTCTTGGCTATGTGCAACATATGAGACAAATGAAGCGACGTACAGCTACGCAGGTTTAATTCTCTGCACTGCTGCACACCTAAATCAGTGTCAGTAAGCCGGCCGGTGTGGCCGTGCGGTTAAAGGCGCTTCAGTCTGGATCCGCGTGACCGCTACGGTCGCAGGTTCGCATCCTGCCTCGGGCATGGATGTGTGTGATGTCCTTAGGTTAGTTGGGTTTAATTAGTTCTAAGTTCTAGGCGACTGATGACCTCAGAAGTTAAGTCGCATAGTGCTCAGAGCCATTTGAACCATTTGAACCAATCAATGTCAGTAACGGTCGCCAGCCATACTTTGACACACGAGACGGGGTCAAACTGCTCTCAGCTTACGTAATGATTCGAGTATTTGACCACTGGACTGAAATATGTTGACCGTGGATACTGGTTCGTAACAATTTTTGCCGATGGTCTCCACGCAACACACATAAGAATAAAGTTCGAAATCAACGGAGAAAAATTACAACAAAAATATCTCATCCAAATATCCACGGAAAAAATACGCTGAGCAGTCACATTAGTGTGATCATCTGTCAAAAAAGTCTCAATAGCCGCTTTTAGTAGCGCGGACGCCTGCGAGACGTACAGGAAGAGTGACAGCGAGGTTCTGGAAGGTACCGGTACCGCCAAGAACGTGGAGCCATACCAACTCCAACGCAATGACCAGCTGCTCTAGATTTCTCAGTTCTCACTCAAGGCGCGAACCACTAGATCTAAGTGGTCCCTCACGTTCTCGATTGGGTTTAATGCCGGAGAGTTTGGTGGCCAGGGGAGTAAGGTAAACTTCCCATGGACCCGTTGAACCACGCAGGTACACTGCGAGCAGTAAATCGTTGCACTGTCCAGCTGGAGGATGTCATCATGCTGAGGAAAAGTTAAACCTCATGTAAGGGTGGACATGGTCTCCAAGGATAGATACATATCTCTGTTGATATGTTGTTGCTGTTGTTGTTGTGGTCTTCAGTCCTGAGACTGGTTTGATGCAGCTCTCCATGCTACTCTATCCTGTGCAAGCTTCTTCATCTCCCAGTACCTACTGCAATCTACATCCTTCTGAATCTGCTTAGTGTATTCATCTCTTGGTCTCCCTCTACGATTTTTACCCTCCACGCTGCCCTCCAATACTAAATTGGTGATCCCTTGATGCCTCAGAACATGTCCTACCAACCGATCCCGTCTTCAGGTCAAGTTGAGCACAAACTTCTCTTCTCCCCAATCCTGTTCAATACTTCCTCATTAGTTATGTGATCTACCCATCTAATCTTCAGCATTCTTCTGTAGCACCACATTTCGAATGCTTCTATTCTCTTCTTGTCCAAACTATTTATCGTCCATGTTTCACTTCCATACATGGCTACACTCCATACAAATACTTTCAGAAATGACTTCCTGACACTTAAATCTATACTCGATGTTAACAAATTTCTCTTCTTCAGAAAAGCTTTGCTTGCCATTGCCAGTCTACATTTTATATCCTCTCTACTTCGAGCATCATCAGTTATTTTGCTCCCCAAATAGCAAAACTCCTTTACTACTTTAAGTGTCTCATTTCCTAATCTAATTCCCTCAGCATCACCCGACTTAATTTGACTACATTCCATTATCCTTGTTTTGCTTTTGTTGATGTTCATCTTACATCCTCCTTTCAAGACACTGTCCATTCCGTTCAACAGCTCTTCCAAGTCCTTTGCTGTCTCTGACAGAATTGCAATGTCATCGGCGAACCTCAAAGTTTTTATTTCTTCTCCATGGATTTTAATACCTACTCCGAATTTTTCATTTGTTTCCTTTACTGCTTGCTCAATATAAAGATTGAACAACATCGGGGAGAGGCTACAACCCTGTCTTACTCCCTTCCCAACCACTGCTTCCCTTTCATGTCCCTCGACTCTTATAACTGCCATCTGGTTTCTGTACAAATTGTAAATAGCCTTTCGCTCCCTGTATTTTACCCCTGCCACCTTTACAATTTGAAAGAGAGTATTCCTGTCAACATTGTCAAAAGCTTTCCCTAAGTCTACAAATGCTAGAAACGTAGGTTTGCCTTTCCTTGATCTATTTCCAAAGATAAGTCACAGGGTCAGTATTGCCTCACGTGTTCCAATATTACTACGGAATCCAAACTGATCTTCCCCGAGGTAGGCTTCTACTAGTTTTTCCATTCGTCTGTAAAGAATTTATGTTAGTATTTTGCAGCTGTGACTTACTAAACTGATAGTTCGGTAATTTTCACATCTGTCAACACCTGCTTTATTTGGGATTTGAATTATTATATTCTTCTTCAAGTCTGAGGGTATTTCGCCTGTTTCATACATCTTGCTCACCAGATGGTAGAGTTTTGTCAGGACTGGCTCTCCCAAGGCCGTCAGTAGTTCCAATGGAATGTTGTCTACTCCAGGGGCCTTGTTTCGACTCAGGTCTTTCAGTGAACTGTCAAACTCTTCACGCTGTATCGTATCTCCCATTTCATCTTCATCTACATCCTCTTCCACTTCCATAATATTGTCCTCAAGCACATCGCCCTTGTATAGACCCTCTATATACTCCTTCCACCTTTCTGCTTTCCCTTCTTTGCTTAGAACTGGGTTTCCTTCTGAGTTCTTGATATTCATACAAGTCGTTCTCTTATCTCCAAAGGTCTCTTTAATTTTCCTGTAGGCAGTATCTATCTTACCCCTAGTGAGATAAGCCTCTACATCCTTACATTTGTCCTCTAGCCATCCCTGCTTAGCCATTTTGCACTTCCTGTCGATCTCATTTTTGAGACGTTTGTATTCCTTTTTGCCTGCTTCATTTACTGCATTTTTATATTTTCTCCTTTCATCAATTAAATTCAATATTTCTTCTGTTACCCAAGGATTTCTACCAGCCCTCGTCTTTTTACCTACTTGATCCTCTGCTGCCTTCACTACTTCATCCCTCAAAGCTACCCATTCTTCTTCTACCGTATTTCTTTCCCCCATTCCTGTCAATTGCTCCCTTATGCTCTCCCTGAAACTCTGTACAACCTCTGGTTCTTTCAGTTTATCCAGGTCCCATCTCCTTAAATAAATTTGTACCTTCCAGAATGACGAGATTCCCTAGGGAATGCCACGAAAGCGTACCCCAGACCACAACGCTCTGCCCTGTGATGGATCATGAATCGTCATTCATCTGAAAATACTACCTGTCGTGCCTCAGTGCACGTAAAGGTGCGGTATCCTAGTGAAAATTCCAGTCTTCGTCCCCCATCAACAGCAGTCAGCATGAATACACGAACCACGTATCTGCTGCGGTGGTCCACACGGAGCAACGTTCACTGAATGGTCGTTGAGGAGACACTGCTGATAACCATGGCCATTGTGCATATTGGCGGTAACGTGCTGCACGTACACTCCTGGAAATTGAAATAAGAACACCGTGGATTCATTGTCCCAGGAAGGGGAAACTTTATTGACACATTCCTGGGGTCAGATACATCACATGATCACACTGACAGAACCACAGGCACATAGACACAGGCAACAGAGCATGGACAATGTCGGCATTAGTACAGTGTATATCAACCTTTCGCAGCAATGCAGGCTGCTATTCTCCCATGGAGACGATCGTAGAGATGTTGGATGTAGTCCTGTGGAACGGCTTGCCATGCCATTTCCACCTGGCGCCTCAGTTGGACCAGCGTTCGTGCTGGACGTGCAGACCGCGTGAGACGACGCTTCATCCAGTCCCAAACATGCTCAATGGGGGACAGATCCGGAGATCTTGCTGGCCAGGGTAGTTGACTTACACCTTCTAGAGCACGTTGGGTGGCACGGGATACATGCGGACGTGCATTGTCCTGTTGGAACACCAAGTTCCCTTGCCGGTCTAGGAATGGTAGAACGATAGGTTCGATGACGGTTTGGATGTACCGTGCACTATTCAGTGTCCCCTCGACGATCACCAGTGGTGTACGGCCAGTGTAGGAGATAGCTCCCCACACCATGATGCCGGGTGTTGGCCCTGTGTGCCTCGGTCGTATGCAGTCCTGATTGTGGCGCTCACCTGCACGGCGCCAAACACGCATACGACCATCATTGGCACCAAGGCAGAAGCGACTCTCATCGCTGAAGACGACACGTCTCCATTCGTCCCTCCATTCACGCCTGTCGCGACACCACTGGAGGCGGGCTGCACGATGTTGGGGCGTGAGCGGAAGACGGCCTAACGGTGTGCGGGACCGTAGCCCAGCTTCATGGAGACGGTTGCGAATGGTCCTCGCCGATACCCCAGGAGCAACAGTGTCCCTAATTTGCTGGGAAGTGGTGGTGCGGTCCCCTACGGCACGGCGTAGGATCCTACGGTCTTGGCGTGCATCCGTGCGGCGCTGCGGTCCGGTCCCAGGTCGACGGGCACGTGCACCTTCCGCCGACCACTGGCGACAACATCGATGTACTGTGGAGACCTCACGCCCCACGTGTTGAGCAATTCGGCGGTACGTCCACCCGGCCTCCTGCATGCCCACTATACGCCCTCGCTCAAAGTCCGTCAACTGCACATACGGTTCACGTCCACGCTGTCGCGGCATGCTACCAGTGTTAAAGACTGCGATGGAGCTCCGTATGCCACGGCAAACTGGCTGACACTGACGACGGCGGTGCACAAATGCTGCGCAGCTAGCGCCATTTGACGGCCAACACCGCGGTTCCTGGTGTGTCCGCTGTGCCGTGCGTGTGATCATTGCTTGTACAGCCCTCTCGCAGTGTCCGGAGCAAGTATGGTGGGTCTGACACACCGGTGTCAATGTGTTCTTTTTTCCATTTCCAGGAGTGTATATTCGCCCGTACCGCAGTCGCATTGGATCCGGTTTTGGATAGCGCCAATTCGCCATGCACAGTGCACTTTAACTACGGCGGCGTGCAAACAGTTTATAAACGTAGCAGTTTCGAAAATGCTTCCACCCTTCGCCCGAAAGCCAATAACCACGCACGTTTGGCAGTCAAAGAACATGCTCCGTTTCCTCGATACGACAACGACTGCACTGTCACTTGCCGTCTGTGAATTGTCAATACACGTTGACGTCGCCCACAGGACGTGGTCACATGAATGCGACTGGACCGCTTATAATTTATAGGCCTGCATTAAACTTCCCAGATTCGTCTTGTTTATTAAAACATGACCATCCAGGTAGTTCATTGACTCCACAACCTGACGGAAAATAGCTGTTCTTATCTGGAACTTACACTCTCGTTTAAAGGCAATAGACACCTAGAGTTATGGGAAGTGACCAAGCAGATTTTCCCACATACACAAGGGAGCATATTTTCGGATTCTCTTAGTCTTCCGTACTGCAATAAATTAGTTGATCACTAATCCCCTGACTTCCGGGGACTCTACGATAAACCGTCCGCTACTTGCCACCTTAACACCGCGAGGGCGTCCACCCAGTTTCCATGATTTCGGGATATCTATAACACTCAAAGGAACTATCCAGCATTTAGACTTTCCAGCCAATCAGAATCAGGAGACGTTTTCATTGGTCCAGAATGAAATTTTCACTCTGCAGCAGAGTCTGCACTGATATGGAACTTCCTAGCAGATTAAAACTGTGTGCAGGAACGAGACTCGAACTCTGTACCTTTGCTTTTCGCGGGCAAGTTCTCTAGCAACTGAGCTACTCAAGCACGTCTCAGGCCCTGTCCTCACACCTTTACTTCTGTTAGTACCTCGTCTCCTACCTTCCAAACTTCACAGAAGCTCTCCTGTGAACCTTGCAGAACTAGCACTCCTGAAAGAAAGGGTTTAGTGGAGACATGGCTTAGCCACAGCCACTTCCCCGCGAAAGCAAAGGTTCCGAGTTCGTGTCTCTATCCGGCACACAGTTTTAATCTGCCAAAAAGTATCATTTTCAATGGTCATTTCTTGTTCCCGCTTTTCCAAGATACTGCTTCCTGTCAGGAGTTTTAGTAGTTTCTCTGCAGCAGGTGTTTAAAACACTACCCATCATAGGGAAATCAATCATCTAGAGTCGATTGCGCATTATATTGAGTCGACTTCCTATGTCCAGACCATTACCTACGAGTAATTAGGAGGATTGTCCGCCCCTCGTGGTCTCGCGGTAGCGTTCTCGCTTCCCGAGCACGGGGTCCTGGGTTCGATTCCCAGCGGGGTCAGGGATTTTTCCTGCCTCGAGATGGCTGGGTGTTGTTGTGTCGTCTTCATCATCATCATTCATCCCCATTAAGGTCGGAGGAAGGCAACGGCAAACCACCTCCATTAGGACCTTGCCTAGTAAGGCGGTGCGGGTCTCCCGCATCGTTCCCCTACGCTCAGTAAAGAAGCATGGGACTTCATTTCCATTTCAGTTAGGAGGATTAGGGAAAGGTTGTCCAGGCTAAAGAAAATCCCCTTCTCCCAGCTACCGCAAAATGTCCCTGTAGCATAGATATTTGTCGGAGTGGTTACGTCACATCGTTCCCCTACGCTCAGTAAAGAAGCATGGGACTTCATTTCCATTTCAGTTAGGAGGATTAGGGAAAGGTTGTCCAGGCTAAAGAAAATCCCCTTCTCCCAGCTACCGCAAAATGTCCCTGTAGCATAGATATTTGTCGGAGTGGTTACGTCACAATCGCATTATAGGAATATTATGCAACAGTAACTTGTGTAATCCTGTGGCCTAGCGAATCTTACGTAGCTCGTTTGCAAAAACAAAGTTCGCTCTGTTCTTCCCACATATCACTCCTAAATATATATCTATAACCAAAAGATCTGCAATATTGTTATTTAAAACATGCTCTTTTCTGCTTCAGCAGTCGAATTGTAGGCCCTGAATAGTATTAGTACTTCAAAGAATTACATTCCAAATGTAATTACGTGAACTGAATCAAAGATGTACCCCGACCAAGGATTACTGTTAACCTCAAGATCAATGAGTGCAACTATCTCTGGCTGGAGTAGCCGGCCGGTGTGACCTAGCGGTTGTAGGCGCTTCAGTCTGGAATCGTGCGATCGCTACGGTCCCAGGTTCGAATCCTGCAACGGGCATCAATGTGTGTGATGTCCTTAGGTTAGTTAGGTTTAAGTAGCTCTAAGTTCAAGTGGACTGATGACCTTAGATGTTAGGACCCATAGTGGTCAGAGTCATTTTATTTTGGGTGGATTATTAAATTTGTCGAGTACAGAAAATTATTATTTGCGTGATTTGTGATCACTTTTTTCAACACCTGAATAGGAAAACTAATCACTTTTCATGGATATATTCCACCACATGTCAATTTTTTTCAAAATATTTCAGTATTCACTATTCATAATATGTTTTCTTGAGCTCGGTAACTCAGAGATTAAATAGTATTTTGCATTGATTTCGTAATAGATTTTAAATTTCCAGTCAGAAAAAAAATCACTCCTATTCATGATTTTCAAATATCTCAGTGCAACTAAATTAGATTCAGGATTTTCCAAAACAATTCATTCTTCTTTTCCTGAACACTATCCTCAAACTACTGCCACGAGTGAATTTTAACATTCATATGTCTGCAAGCGTGACTATCACATAACTGAACATACAACATTTCCTTTTCGTTCTGAAACAGTGAA